>NW_017731483.1:52046-197558 GCF_001890085.2 Hipposideros armiger | reverse complement strand
GGCTGCTCAGCTCGGGCTGACTCGAACCACTGTTGCTCAGAGCTCAAACTCTTGAGCGAGCTCTTAACCAACTGAGCCACTCAGCCGGCCCTATGTACACATTTTTAAAAAGGAAAAAATTGTATTAAGATTGTAATAATATATACCGATAACAAAAGATGAATACAAGTCTTGTGTATACATTTGTTTGGCACCCCCAGTACTGGAGATGGATGGTGCTGATGGTTGTACAATAATGTGAATGTACTTAATGCCGCTGAACTGTACACTTGAAAACAGTTAAAATAGTAAATTTTATGTTATGTATATTTTACCACAGTAAAAAAGAAATAATAATTACTGGAAAAATAGAAAACAAAGATATAGAAAGTACAACCCCAAACTTCTTACTCTTAGACTCAACAGGTATCATAATAAATTTCAGTAAATATATTCAAAACAAATATAACATAGGACAACAAAAGATTTATGAAACTGTATCTGTTGTTTATTGAAAATGTAACTATAGGCAATTAATTGCTATTATATTTGTGACTTTTTTGTTCTGAAGTTATTACTAAATAAAAAGTAATAAGTTAAGGGCCCGCTGAGTGGCTCAGTTGGTTAATATTGGGTCGTCGGGAAAGTCATGATGCATTTTTGCATTGAAAAACAGAAAAATACATCATGACTTTCCTGATGACCCAATAGTTAGCTTAAAAGCATGAGCTCTGAGCAACAGGGCCACCGGTTCAATTCCCACATGGGCCAGCGACACTGTGCCCGAGCTGAGCTGCCACTGAGCTGCCAACAGGTGGCAAGATGGCTTAGCTGGTGAGAGCACGTGCTCCTAACAACAAGGTTGCCTGTTCCATGGTGGGCTATGTCCACCTGCAACTAACACTGAACTCGGCATCTTGAGCTGAG
Organism: Hipposideros armiger; assembly: GCF_001890085.2. Lineage (NCBI taxonomy): Eukaryota > Metazoa > Chordata > Mammalia > Chiroptera > Hipposideridae > Hipposideros > Hipposideros armiger. Next base: position 196,652 of record NW_017731483.1, on the reverse strand, counting down.
CTGCTGCCTGAATGGCTCAGTGGATAGAGCGTGTGCTCTTAACAACAAGGCTGCTGGTTGAACTCCCGCATTGGATGGTGGCTATGCCCACCTGCAACTAAGACGGAACTCAGCATCTTGAGCTGAGCTGCTGCCAGGATGGCTCAGTGGATAGAGCGCACGCTCTTAACAACATGGCTGCTGGTTCAACTCCCTCATGGGATGGTGGCTACGCCCACCCACAACTAAGATTGTAACAGCACCTTGAGTTTAGAGGCCATGAGCTGCTGACGGGCGCCCTCCACAACTAAGACTGAAGAACAACAGCTTGGCTGCCCCCCTCCCCAATTCCCCAACACTATTCCCCTCCCCCAATACCCCAATTAAAAAAAAAAGTAATAAGTTAAATGGTGACTCTTTATATTAATGCCTATAGGTGCACACTGAATGAATACCCCATATGTCAATATTTAAAGTTTTTAATGTGACAAATGAGCTTGGTTCCTGCTGTTAAATGATCTAATTCTAGGTTGGATTGATGACCATGCTACTGGAAAGAGATTAATGTATATCTAAACAGGTTCTATGTGTCTCCTTAATAACTCTCCTGGTTATATAAGGAAACCAGTCTTACTGACGTATATTGATGAGAATGCAAAAGCGATTTTAAAGCAAGTTGAGTATGTTAATTTGTAACTTTTATCTAAAATAAAGCACATCTTGCTATATTTTTTAAATGTATCATCAGTAACTAGGTCTAACAACTTATCTTGTAAGATTATAGTTAAATTTATCCTTTGACTTAAGAAACGGATTCTAGATGTGTGATTTCCTATGTATGGATATTCTTTTTAATAGATATTAAAATTCAAAACGTTCTATCAGATTCTTAAGGTACTTGGTGCAAAATCAAGATACTCACTTATTTTGTTGATAATTATTCATAAATCACTGGGCTGCTTTTCTCTTTCTCAGTATTATCATTTATTAGTACCTGCTGACTTAAATGCCCGCCATGATTAAGAGGGCAGATCCTGGAGTCAGAATGCGAGGGTTCAAATCTCAGTTCGGCCACTTACTACCTTCATGTCCTCAAGCAGATTACTTATCCTCCTTGTGCTCATCCTCATCATCAATCATGTGTAAATTCAGGAGTACTTATCTCCCAGAGTTGTCATGACAACTACAGGAGATAAAATATATAAAACTCCTCCAACAGTGCCTGTTACACTGTAAAAGCTTAGGGAAAGTTTCTTGTTGTGTTGTTAACTGTTACTGTTGTTATTGTCGTTGTTTTGAGAGCCTCTCAATTTTGCAGCAAACGGCTCTGCATTGGAGCGCCTACTACAACAACCCCGAGCATGTGAAGCTGCTTATCAAGCATGACTCCAACATTGGGATTCCTGATATCGAGGGCAAAATCCCGCTGCACTGGGCAGCCAACCACAAAGATCCAAGCGCGGTGCACACAGTGCGATGCATCCTGGTGGGTACAGTGGTGCTGCCAGACATGGACGGACTCTCCAAATACATTGTTTCCTGTGAAATATCCAGTATACACAAAAGCATATGCTGTACATGACACACAAGCAAATTAGGAAGCAAAAGAATACAACACACGTGAACCCATCACTCAAGAAATGAAACATTTTAATACCGCCAACCACATAGAAGTTTTCTGTTATGTACCAGTTTCCAAATGCATCCTCTCCCCATGCCATGCTCATTTCAGTCCCCCACCAAATACTTTCCTGAATTTCTATTTATCATCCCCTGACTTCGTTTTATACTTTTTTTTATTAAATAGTGAAGAGATATGAGTGAATATTTTTGAAAGACATGTAAGATGTTAGGAATAAGGAAACAACAAATATGCTTGTATCCGTCGCTGAGTTTAAGAAAAAGTACATTCCCATTACGTTTCAAGTCCCCGGGGTACCTACCTCCCAGTACCATCCTGTTCTCTTCTTTCTCAGCGGTAAACACTATCCTCAGTTTGGGGTTTATCATTTTACTGATTTTCATTATAGTTGTACCACATATAATCATGTCCCTAAACAATATGCAGTTTAGTTTTTAATGTTTTTGAATTTTATATACATAGAGCCATATTTTATGTATTTTTTTGCAACATGATTTTCTTGCTCAATATTATGCTGGTGATTTTATTTATATTGCTGTGTTTAATTGTACTATATTAATTTTTACTGCTATATAGTATCTCATTTTATGAACAAAACACACATTATTCATTGTTATTGACAGACATTTGGAACTGTTCCAGGGTTTTTGCTGTTTACAAACAGTGCTGCTTTGAACTTTTTTTTTTTTTTAGTATATCTATGGGTATATATTTAACTGGTTGTAACATGTGTATAGAAATGCAATTGATATTTTTGCTTATTGATTATATAATATATCTAACCAACTTACTGTACTTTTTTACTAATTTTGAATATCAGGAGATTTTTTTGGGGGGGTTGGGGGGCGAGTTCTAACTTAACAGATTCCAATTTACATGCTATGGTAGTTTCTTTTTTTTTTTTTTTCAAAGAAATTTTATTGGGGAACAGTGTGTTTTTCCAGGACCCATCAGCTCCAATTCAAGTAGTTGTCTTCAGTCTAGCTGTGGAGGGCATAGCTCCGTGGCCCATGTGGGAATCAAACTAGCAACCTTGGTTTTATGAGCCTGCGCTCTAACCACCTGAGCTAACCGGTCACCCGAATAGTTTCATATTTTGTCCTATTTTCTTACAACACAAATTAGACTTTAAAAGATATTATTTGTGTATACAAGGGTTATTTATTTTGATGTACATGTTAACTAATTTCTTTGCTCTTCATTTGTTTATGAATCTCAAATTTTCCTCATCGAGTTATCATCTTGCTTCCTTAAATATAAATCTTAGAACTTCCTTATTGTAGATCTATTGATGGTAAATGCTCTGTTTTTAATTGTTAAGAATGTCTGTATTTCTCTGTTGCTCTCGAGTATTTAGTTTTCCTGTATACACAATTCTAGGCCATTACTTCTCTCAACTCTTTCAGGCTATTATTTTGCTGATTTCTGCCTTTCATTGTTCCTCTTATGGAGTCTGGTATTGGTCTAATTGTCATTCCTTAGAGATGATTTGTCTCTCCTCTCAGTCTGCTTTTAAATTCTTCTCTATCTGGCAGTCTACAGTTTTGCCACAGTGTGTCTAGATGTGGCTTTTTTCCCCCCCTTGTTTGGTTTACATTCTGACTATTGCATCTCAGTTCTGGAAAATATGTAGCCATTATCTCTTTAAATATTGACTCTTTTTCATTCTCTCTACTCTTGCCTTTATGGTCTCTAATTATACATATTTTATTTTATTTTATTTATTTATTTTTTTAAAGATTTTATTGGGGAATTGGGGGAGGGAAACAGTGTTGGAGAATCAGGGAAGGGGAACAGACAAGTTGCTGTCCTTTTTGTTCTTCAGTCTAGTTGTGGAGGACATCGCTTCACTGGCCCAATGTTGGTATTATCATTGCGCTCTTCCCTGGTGAGGCAATCGGTCGCCGGCCACTGGACAGCCATTCACGGTGGCTCATGAAAGCTCATGCCTGCTGCCAACCAGCCCCACTGCAGTCTATGCTGTCACCAGCGACTCACGGCAGCCCAGCTCCAGGTCAAGCTGTTGTTCACCATCTTAGCTGTAGAGGGCGCAGCGTCACTGGCCCTCATGTGGGATCCAAACCTGGGCCCTGCTGTTCAGAGCTGGCATCCCAAGCCAACTCCTAACCAACACGCCACTCGGCTGGCCCTAATTATACATATTTTAGACCTTCTTATTTTATTGTCCATGTCTCTTAACGTCTCTTTTACGTTTCTATCATCTTCTCTCTCTCTCTGCTCTGTTCTGAGTAAGTAAACCAGATCTGTCTTCCAGTTGACTAAGTCTTTCTTCAGCCGAATCCAATCTCTTGTTTACCATATTCATTGAATCTGTAATCGTAGTGATTATATTTTCACTTTTAAAAGTTCTATTTGGTTCTTTTTCAAATCTACCTGGCCATTTTGATAATTTTTGTTCCTTGCTCACTTTTTATTTCATTTTTTTTACATGTTTCATTGATAGTTATTTTATATTCTTTATGTGTTAATTCCAATATCCAAAGTCCTTGGAGGATAATTCTCAGTCATAATATCTTATTTCCTCACAGATTTGCCACTTTTTTTCTTGTAAACATATCTTAGTCCTTGGGAAACTCAAGGACCTAAAATACTATTGTGGTAATATTCTACTTCTTTTTTTTTTGAAGCCTCTATAATACTTTCATACTGTTTTTTGTAAAATAGGCTGACTGTACAGTCAACTCTAATGGCCCTTCAGAGAGTTCTCAAATTGAGGCAAGAGGACTTGGCTTTGGATATGACCCAATTTGAGAAGGTCATGACCTTGGGTGAGATAACTCTGTAGCTGAAGCAATTCCAGGTTGTTGAGGGTCATCTGTTGGCAGTACTCCCAGCAGATGGGGAAATAAGCCCTTTAATGTTGGAGGGGAACCTAAGCAGTGCATCATAATACCTGCTACAAATATCCAGTAGAAAAATGGATAAATGTTGTGAACTGTCAGTTTACAGAGAAATAAAACCGAATAGTCAATGAACATATGATAAAAAAAAAATCTCAACCTCATCTATAAAATACAAATTAAAACACCAGTGAAATGCCTTTCATACCTATAAGGAAAAAATGTAGTAAGCTTGATAATACCAAATGGTTTATTTGTACCAGCATTTGGGGAAATAAAAACGTTTACACATTGTCATGGATGCGTTAATTGATACAACCATTTGGAGAACAGCTTAACAATATCTATCTAGTTGAAGATATCCTTCAACCCGGCCTTTCCCATTCTAGGTGTTTAAGCTAGAGAAAAATCTCACACATGTGCTACAAGGGGACATGTTCATTGCAGCATAATTGTTAATAACAGAAAAAATGTAAATAGCCTAAATATTGCTTAGTAGGAGAATGGGTAACTAAATTATTTTTTTACATGTTTCATTGATAGTTATTGTATATTCTTTATGTGTTAATTCCAATATCTGAAGTCCTTAGAGGATAATTCTCAGATACTAGATACCCAAAAGTATAGTGTTGAAAGAAAAAATTGCCAAAGGATATACATAGTATAATTTATAAGTGTAAATGTTGAAAACATACATGAAATTTATGTATTGTTTATGTATGTATGCATATGTAGCAAAAGAACATACAGCTTTAATCCGTAACAGATAAAATGCCCATTAGGCAAAATATTGATACCTATTTAATCTAGATAGTCAGTACATGGTGTTTATTATCTTTTCTGTACGTTTCATTGTTAAATATGCAAATAATTTTTCAAGATTTTGATGTATACTTTTTTCTGAAATTTTATCACTTGTGCTGAAAGAGAATATAGAGGTTTAGAAAATTGCTCAGTTAATACTTATGTCAAATGTGATTTACTGAGGATTCTGTTTGTCTGAAGTCTCTGGTTCCTCAAAAATAGGATGCTGCTCCCACGGAGTCTTTACTGAACTGGCAAGACTACGAGGGTCGAACTCCTCTTCACTTTGCAGTCGCAGACGGGAACGTGACAGTGGTTGATGTCTTGACCTCATACGAAAGCTGCAATATAACATCTTATGATAACTTATTTCGAACCCCCCTTCACTGGGCAGCTTTACTGGGTGAGTTGAATGTGGAGCAAAAGATCAGCAGTAGGAGGAACTGCGTGAGTATAGGAAACGCTCTACGCCTGTTCTTTCACTAGCTCCTATCTCCTATGTAATTCTTTTCATTTTTAATTATGTGACATTTTATATCTAAATCTCTCTATGCTTAAATTTTAGTAATATGAATGTATTCTCTGTTACATATTAGTTTTAATTTCAACATCATGTCTTAATTTTTATTGTAAAAGTAACGCACATTCATTGACAAATATAAATGTAAAATAATCCTGTTTTTTACATTCAATGCCTTTATTTTTAGGGAGGAGAGCTATAATTTTTTGTTTGTGCTAATACAGTCATATTGGATTTATTTTTCTTCATATTTTTCCGATACACCTTTTAGTTAACCTTTTTGGGGAGTACTTGTTTTTAGGTGAGAGAGTACATATATGTGTGTGTGTCTGATTTGTGGGGGGGACAATGAGAGTATTTCTCTTTTAGTGAAGGAGTTTTACCCATTAAAACTCATTGTTATAAGATATATAATTTGGTCCTTTTCCTGCTATTCTGCTCTTTGAGTATTATTATGTTTTGTTTTAATTTTGCTTTTGTTTTCCGCCTTTTGGTATATAGATTAGGTTTATTATTTGTTTTTGAATTGCCTAATGTTTTAGGAGGTTTTTCAGGTTTTATTAGTGGTTATTTTTAAATTGATCAAAAACTTTTTTAAGCCTGTGTCAGAGTCAAGAGCAAAACTGCATCTGTTAATTACTGTCTATGTAAAATGAGGAATTTAGCACACTTACTTACCACTCTTTTATTATTTGTTAATATAACCTGAGGTTTTCCCCAATTATTGTGGTCTTAAAAGTTTTTAAGTTTGTCTCTTTTGAAAATGATTTTTACATTTGCATTGTTTCATAGTCAGATTTATTTGTTACTTAGAGTTTATTTCAGTGTGCAGTCTAATTCCTTTTTCCTTTTTTTCTGCATTCTTGGAGGACTTCACGAATTTGTCTCCACCTCACTAAATTGACTTTTTGTTCCTAAGTTCTGCTTTCTTTCTACCCCTTATAGATTTGATTTGATTTCCTCCTCTCATCCATATTTCCTTTCATCTCGGTCTATTTCCCTTTTTACCTCCTTCCATTACCTTTTCATTTCCATCTACTTTCTTCTTAGGATATTCTGTTTCATTTCGTAGAGGGCATTTCTTTGCACTAAGTTGAGGATGCCAAACAGTTTCCTGAATTTTCCTCTGGATCCTTCTCTAGATCATTTTCTGAGGTATGCGCTTCATATGTCTGATGGTGTTCCTATTTCTGTCCTGTAGAATATTTTCATGTAACCTTTACTGAATGTTTCTCTTAATCCTTCGAACAAGATGTGTTTCCGTTGACTATGTGGCATTGATTGCCTTTGATCCTACTTTTGTCCATCTGCGTTGGGGAGGACTTGATCTTAAACTGTTTAGCTGGAGAGCAGGGAGATGAGAACAGCTCTCACTAAATTCCTTTTTTCTGCCTGGCTCTCATGCAGTGTATGCTTGCTCTGCTAATGTGACATCTTAATTGCCTGGGTCCCCAGTGTGCTGAAGCAAGAGAATTTATGAAATTCAGGTTTCCTAAATATACGACTACCAGGTTTGTTCGTCCTTTATCCTTTCTACAGTTCTTCACTTGTGGAGACCAGCTCCTCCAAAATGCACTGTAGAATATTTTCTCCACCACCACTTCATCATTCCTGCCCACTTGTCTTCTGGGATTTGAAGTCATTGCCTAGGTGTTAAAAGATTGGGAGAGGGAGGTTAGAGGGAATGGATAGGAGACCTCAGAAACTGCAGGAGATTGTATTATAGTTTGTCCTCCTGAACAGTAGAGGAAAATAGCCATGCAGTTCTGATCGGTTGTGCAGTGGAACCTGGAGACGAAGGGACATTGATGACTGAGAGGGGCTGGCTTCTGATACACCTTCCTCCTTTCTAAGGGCAGTTTTATAAAGTGAAGCCAGGGAATGCAATGAGCTGATACCTAATATCATTTTTTCTCAACCTGTCAATAATAATTTAACTCTTTAGTGTTGTAAGTTTTTGCCTTTGTTCTACATTATCATGGTATTTTAACAAGAAGTTAGAAGAGGCTGCACTGGGGGCTCCTATTCAGAAACCATTTTGAATGCTGTATTATGTGCTAGTGATTTTGCTTACCCCTTTCCTTTAGATAGATTATAAATTAATGTCCTTGGTATGTGACAGCCACCTTGTTGTGTCTGCTTTCAGGCCATGCACAGATTGTCCATCTCCTCCTAGAAAGAAATAAGTCTGGAACCATCCCATCCGACAGCCAAGGAGCAACACCCTTGCACTACGCAGCTCAGAGTAACTTTGCTGTAAGTAAAACATGACAGTTACTTCTTTTCATTAAATTTTAATTTTGATATCACTGTAAATTCATTTGCAGTTGTAAGAAATGAAACAGAGAGATACCATGTTCCCTTCACCCAATTCACCCAATTTACCCCAATGGTAACATCTTGCAAAAGTATAATACAATATCATAAACAGGAAATTGTATTGATACAATCCACTGACCTTATTCAAATTTCACTATTTTACATGTGCTCATTTGTGGGCGTTTGTACAGCAGTTATCTTTCAACAATTGTTCATACTGTTAATTATGATGCAAGTGATAGTCTGAGTTTTTGTGAGATTGTTAGTCACATGTGAAGTTTTATACAGCTTTTATTTTAACTGCAGTGTAACATTCTGCTTTACTGTAAGTATATGTCATCTTTTTGTTACTTTTATAGCACTAAGGACAACTGAGTGTTCAGCATACTGTAATTGTCCTGAAGGCAATGTGGCAAAGCTTTGGAACTAGACAAACCCTGGCTGGAATCCTGACTGTGCTATTTGCTCGCTGTGTAACCTTACACAAGTGTCTTAACCTCTCTGAATCTCAGTTTCTTTATATGTAAAATGAGGATAATTTGTTGTAAGGATTAGAGAAAATTTGTGGCAGGTGTCTAGCGTAGTCCTTGGCATTGAGCAAGTACTCAAAAAATATTGGGTTGTCAGAAAAGTCATGATGTATTTTTTGGGTTTTTTTACTTTTCCGACAACCCAATAGAATGCATTTTTATTATTACTAGTGCTAATAATTATGTATATTATATATCTGAAATATAGATGTGATTATAAATAATATATATGAATTATTGATATTTCCAAAGACATGGCATATTATTAACAGTTCTTCGCTCACCCCCTTTATAGTTTACTCATCCATTATGTCACGCAGTCCAGCCAACAACATGATAGTGTCTAGGCTGCTTCCGCTCCCTGAGTATGAGTGGTCACCACGAACCACAGACTTGCCCACAGAGGCACACATGACAGCAGCTACATTTGATTTCACTGTCTTCTACTTGGTGTGCATAGTGAAACCCTTGGTCTCATTAAATTATAAAGATGCTGTCATCTGCATAGCATGATTCCATCTTCCTGACCTCCCCACATGTAGCATGGAATACACTGAGTACTCAGATTGCTAAAATATTTTATTTCCCACCCTTCTTTCTCTCTGGTACTCAGAACAACTATGGCTAGAGTCCTTCCTTCCTGGCATTCATAAAAATTTATTTTATTTATCACCTAGAGTTTTGGCAAGCCATTATCTTCCAAGATCTCAGAAAAATACAAAGTAGATTTTGAAGAGGATCTCTTTTTATAAATAGATGAGAAATTCAGCTGGACCAGGCTAGTCAATCTATGCAAATCAGAATTCGATCCATGTTTCAAAACAAGCCCATGAGATAGAACATGTTATCTCTATTTACAGATGATGAAATCCAGGTCCCAAAAGATTAAATGATCTTCAACCCAAGTCATAGGCTCCAAATTTAATATATGTACAGATATCAGTAATTAAGTAATTGTGCTAATGTGTGTAAGAAAGAATGGTAGAACATTATGGTTGTTTATTCAAAAAAATACCTGCTTTGAATAATCTGTCAATCCCAGAGATGATTTTTTTAATAATTATGCAAATTTTCTAAGCTCAATTTCAAACCCCTTAATTTTATTGGACTCTGTTAATTCACAAGAGGTTGCAATTCTCATTTTGAGAAGCATCATCGACAACAGTAAAGAAAATTTTTTATTTGATTCAAAATCAGGGAAAAATACTTTGCTTCTTAGTGGAAGTCACATGTAACAGTGGCTTTGTTACCAAAAAATGCTACTCTCTTGTCTCAAATTTTTAAATGAAGTTCTCTTATAGGAAACAGTTAAAGTCTTTTTAAAACATCCGTCAGTGAAAGATGATTCAGACCTTGAAGGAAGAACATCCTTTATGTGGGCTGCTGGGAAAGGCAGTGATGATGTCCTTAGGACTATGCTGAGTTTAAAATCTGACATTGATATTAACATGGCAGACAAATATGGAGGTACAGGTAAGAACTGGGAGACATAATCAATTTGCTTTCATTCAGGCTCCAAAGTGTGGGTGGTGCTATCAAACTTGTACAATAGTACTTTAAAATCATTGTTCCTAATTTAATGTTGTTTGACTTTCATCTTCACTTTTTCAGTTTAGGTTGCCAGGATATCACTCCAAAGGCTTTATTTCCGGCAGGTATTATGGCTAAAATTAGCCTATATTTCTACCTGCTGAACGATGACATTTGGTTTAAAACCTTAGTTGTTTCTTAGATGTGATTATGGGAACTCTGCTGATTATCTTTGTATTAAAAAAGCATAAACCTGTACTTTAAAACTGTGCATATTTAGTAGTCATTAATTATATTTTCAAAAATTTAGAGTTATTTTAAGGAATGCACACATCTAAGTATGTTCTCACCAGTCTCATTTAATATGCTCTTTACTCAGATTTGAATAGCATCACCTCATCCTGAATCTGCCATTTTAGAGATAACCTCCCATGGGTCTAGAAGCTTCAAAGCTTCAAGTCAGCTTTGCATCAAAATCTCTTACTAGATGTTTCTTTCAATCTCTTTCTCTAATAAGAAAGCCCTTTATGTGTTGGCTAATAAGAGAGGTATAAGCTTTTTAGCATTCATTGTCAACTTGGAGGTCTCTTCCTGTGTTCTATGTCCTAATTGCAAGTCAGAAAGAAAGAAAATTCACACAACTGCACAATAACACTAAACAGAATAAAAACTCAACTATGAGCTTCTCAATGTTATTTTTCTTTGTAGAAACATACTAGAGCCATTTGCAGCTACCTGTTGCCCTGGATACGATCTTCCTTGGCCACCAAAACTATTGATCCAGCACTGGGGGGGAAGAGTGGAGAGGAAATTATACATAATAATCTCTCTTTATATACACCTATACCACCATACCCTCTAAATTATTTTTAAGAGCTTTTAGATAATATCAATTTTGATAAAGTCTTTAACTCTCAAAAATATTTCCTCTCAAAGCCTCACAGTAGACCTTAAGTTTATTAGGAGGTCTAGTGCAGACACATAGGACTTTGAGTTCATAAATGGGCTGAACATTTACATTTTTGTCTGACTTCCATTAGTATGCAGTCTTTCACTTTATCACTAGCCTTTTTTTTAGTTTAACTTTTTCATGTATTTTAATAAAGTATAAGTGAGGATACTTGAATCTTTTTGACCAAAGGTGTCTTTTGGATGTGCACCCCGGTTGGAGTTCAGATGTAAATTCTTCTCAGCTTCATTAAATCCCGGGGCTCTTTCTCCTAAGGGGATTTTATTATATGCCAGAGATGCTTCCTGACATTTCTCATCTGTGAAAGTGGGTTCCTCAGTATCATCTCCTCTACAGGGTTGTTGGGTTTTTTTCTTTCTAGTGAGAAAAAAAAAAGTTCTTGTCAACAGCAATATACAGACATTATTTGGATCCTGATTCAAGTAAATAAACCAAAAAAATGCTAAAGTCACTATGAACGCTATGTGGATATTTGGTAATACAGAATTATCATTAGTATTTTTTAGGTATAACGGACTATCTTTGCAATACCGGGGCTGGGACTCATTTCCCCTTTGCCAGCAGGCTCTCTGTTCAAACCAACCCATAGGGGGCAGTAGAGGGAGACTGGAAACCTGGAAGAGATTACATCTTCCTGTTTGCTTACTGTATGTCTTTGTTTGTGGTTCCTGGCAGCATCACCCTAGTAAGTCTTCTTCAGCACAGCAGTGATACTTAGTTCCAATGGCAACAGTTAATTTCACTGTGCACTTTTTCCTTCACTGACAGTACCAGCCTCAGAGCACCCTCCTCAGAGATCTGAGTGTCAGCTCTTCAGGGCTCCTCTTCTAAGCTTTTACGTTTTAATAATTCCATCCTCTTGTTTCTGTTCCTCCAGTCCCAGAATTTGTAGCTGTTTTCTGCATTTACTACCTCTGTGACACTTAAGTGTTCCTTTTTTGCTTTTTCGGCTCTTCAATACTTAGCTAACAATTCCTTATATTGAATTCTCTCTGAAGTGTCTGGGATGGTTTCTGTCTCCTAAATGGACCCTGACTGATACAGTGGTTGTGTTTCTAAACAAAACACATGTCTTTCAGATGTACTTACCAAAATATTTACAAATGGAAGGATATGACTGTAGAATTTCTTTCAAAATGATCACAAGTGGAAGGGCTAGATGGCAGTTAGATGAAACAACATTAGCCGTGTACTAATAATTGCTGAAGCTGAGTGATGATGGCTACAATATATTGAGTTTACTGGACCATTGTCTTTACTTTTGAATATGTTTGAAATTCTCCATAACATAAAGTTAGATTAAAAAAATAGCACTGCTGTGTACACTTGTGGCATTTTTTCAAAGAGGGAGCAACGACAGTTAAGTCTAAGGTTATTTTAATACAAAGTAAATGCAAATAGTCAGAAATGGAGAATTTCCTTTAATAAGATTGCGCTATCTTTTGCTTAATTGACGTTTTGTCTAATTTTTTTTTATTTGACATTGATATTTATCTGAAGAGTATCTATGTATCCTGATGCCATATCATAGAATTGTAGAATTTCAGGATTAGAAGGTACCTTAAAATTAGATCTAGTTCAGGGTTTTCCAGGCCACATTCTCCAGAACACCAGGTTTCTATAGAGACAGTTGTAGAGTTGAAGTGTTGATGAGGGCATGGATGCTTCAGTGGATAACCCTCCACCCCTGCTTTAGTCAGAACAACTCTTACCTGTTTTATAAAATTACATATTGAGGAAAAAGCATTCTTATGCTCTTAAAATGTGAAAAGCACTGAAGGATCATAGGTATATCATGCTTCGATCTGCCTTATAACATTCTCAGTAGTGGTCTTTCAGCCTGTGGTTGAACAGCTCCCTATAGGAACCCACTCTTCTCTCTTAACCTAACTATTCGAATGTTCTTCCTTGTGCTCAGCCAAAATTGGTCAAACTGAATGTTCCACTCTGCTTTCTTCCATGTGACAGCACTTCAGGTATGTGAAATCTCTCACACCCCTCTGAATCTTGTCTAGGCCAAATGAACACGTATCCATTTAGGTCAGGGCTCTCAAACTCTTAAGTATGCATAAGAATTACTAGGGGCGTTTGTTTAAATGCAGGTTTCCAGAATGTATGGGCAGAGATCCTGTTTCAAATCCTGTCAACAAGTCCTGTTGACTATCTCCAAAATGTATTCTAAATCTTTCTACTTCTCTCCATCTCCACTCCTGCCACCCTAGTTCAAGCCATGATTTTTTACCCAGTCTACTGTAATAGTCAACTGGTCTCCCTGCTTGTATTCTAATGTGCTACAGTGCATTTTCCACAGAACAACCGGAATGCTGTATTTAAACCACAAATCAGAGATCACTCACCAATTTAAAGCCCCCTTGTCTTCCGACATTCTGCCCTGTATGTCTGTCTGTGATCTGGCCTTTTTTTCTACCTATTGTGCTGCAGCTTCCTTGCCTTCCTTAAACACATGGATTCATTCCTGTCCTGTGCTAACTGTTCCCTTTGCCCAAACTAGTCTCTCTGCAGATCTCCGCGTTGCTGGCTGTTTTTTATGATTCAGGTCTCAACTTAAATGTCAGCCTCTTAGCAAGGCTTTCTCTAACCACCGATCAAAAGTAATGCCCCAGTCACTCTACAAATCAAAATACCTTTTATTACTTTAATTATGCCATCCATCACTAGCTAATACTTCTTGTTTATATATTCAGGGATTTTTTCTTTGGTTTTTCTATTTGTTTGTTTTCTTATTTTTTTCACTTCCCATACTAGAATGCAATTTGCCTATTTTGTTCCTGCTGAATTCCCCTCATTGCATTAATACCCAGCCCATAACATTCTCAACAAATCTCTGGGAATCTGCATTTTTATAAGCTTCCTAGGTTTGGTCCATGGATCACACTTTATGAAAGAAATGTTGTTCTAGGCACTACAGAGCCATAATACTTATAAAGGACTGGCTCAGGCCTCTAGATAGTTATCCTGGCAAATTCAGACGAATTTGAAGAGTGATGAATTTAAATAGAATTTAAAGAGTAATCTAAAGATTGATGGCATAAGCCAAGCACTAGAGTGGAATAACAGGCAGGGGTCAGCATAACATGCAACTCACATATAGTCACAATCACTCTTTCAAACCCCTCACAAAAGCACCAGAGAAGAGACCACATTCCATCTCAGTGTTTTCTCCAATGTTGAAACAAATTGATGTTTCGTAAATTGGGCCCAGAGGAAATAGCTGGCTTGCCTTTGGAGGCACGTTGTATGAAAAATGCACTCAATGCTGTAAGGTGCTCGAACTCTCAGCACCACGCGGGTGCAAAGACCAACCACAGGAATAGCTCATGGAGGAACCGTAGATTGACGTCTCTTGTCACACAGTCCCTCAGGGGCTTGTGTTTATTGAGTGGGTTGGTGGGCAGAATTGCCTGCATCGTTTAAATTATTTTTCTTTGTCATTTTTTTTGTTCTCTTGCTCTCTCACAAAGAGGAAAAGATAATAAACTAGTAACTGAGAAGAGGAGACCAATTCAGACCAACAGGATAGAGGAAGAAAGCAGTGAGACAAGAAAGGTAGAAGGAAAGGGGAAAAGTGTGAGTAACGCATATGAATAGAAAGGAAGATAGACATCTATCAAAGTGGAAAACAAAGCAGAGAATCCGTATTCCATTGCATTCAGCTAAAATGATGGGGAAATCAAAGGAGTGAAAGAGACATAGCTTGAATAATAAAGAGGTAAAGTTGCGATTAAAGAGTTCATCACTTTCTTTTGCTCCCTTTTTAGCTTTACATGCTGCTGCCCTTTCTGGCCATGTCAGCACCGTGAAGTTATTATTGGAAAATAATGCTCAAGTAGATGCTACCGATGTCATGAAACATACACCACTTTTCCGAGCCTGTGAGATGGGACACAAAGATGTGATTCAGACGCTTATTAAAGGTTAGTTATTAAAAGTTCTCCTGGGCTGGCCGAGTAGCGCTTTGGTTAAGAGTTGGCTTGGGATGCCAGCTCTGAGTAGCAGGGCCCTGGTTCAGATCCCACATGAGGGCCAGTGACACTGCCCTCTACAGCTAAGATGCTGAACAACAGCTCGACCTGGAGCTGGGCTGCCGTGAGTCGCCGGTGACGGCATAGGCTGCAGCCCTTGCTGCAGTGGGCTGCCATAAGCGACCGTGTGTGGCTGGCAACCAGTGGGAGCTGCCAAGAGCCGCCATGAGCGGCCGTCCAGAGGCCGGCGACCGATCTGCCTCACCTGGGAAGAGTGCAATGATCACAATACCAACATGGGCCAGTGAAGCGACGTCCTCCACAACTAGACTGAAGAACAAAAGGACAGCAACTTGTCTATTCCCCTTCCTCCGATTCCCCAGCGCTGTTCCCCTCCCTCAATTCCCCCCAATAAAAAATCTTTAAAAAAAAAAAGAGTGCTCCTAATAAGTCACTCAAAAGGTAGTAGAAATGTTTGCATTCGTCGTTTGAAATCGACAGCCTTACTAGCAGAGAGCCTCCTAGTTAGGATGGAGGGAAGGGCACCACACCTGAGGACAGGAAACTTGAGCTCCACCTGTTGGTAGTTGTGAGATTTTGGAACGGCTGCCTGATCCTCAGTTTCCTTTTATGTAAAAAAGGAAATGATGTCTACCCTGAACTTACAAGCTTATTGTAAAAATCTGAAGCAGATGATATATGTGGAAGCATTTTGCTGAGAGTAAAGCTGTTGTTATATTTTTAAACCTTCTATTCTTTTTAATAAACGCCCCCTATATTTGACATTTTTATTATATTTTTGCTTTCTCAGGTGGAGCAAGGGTAGATCTGGTGGACCAAGATGGACATTCTCTTCTACACTGGGCAGCACTGGGAGGAAATGCTGATGTTTGCCAGATACTGATAGAAAATAAGATCAATCCAAATGTGCAAGATTACGCAGGAAGAACCCCTTTGCAGTGTGCTGCATATGGGGGTTACATCAACTGCATGGCAGTGCTCATGGAAAATAATGCAGACCCCAACATTCAAGACAAAGAGGTAGGAATTCTGGGTCTTTTTATATTGTTTGTGCTTAAGTGTTTAGTTTTACTTTGTTAACTAAAATTGAGTAAAATGACAATTTGCCAAATGTAAAGATCACTCACAAATCTGTTAATTAAAAATGGTTTTTATTTGTCCATGTTTTCTTCGAGTCCTTGTCTATCTATGTAATTTAACAAAGTCATAATATAGGATGGGAATAATTTTATAACTTTTACAAAATACACATACATGGCATATGTATATGTATATATGATTGTGTGTGTGTGTGTGTGCGTGTGTGTATATAATCATATATATGTATGATTTTACAAACCACATTTTGTTTGGTTCACTTAAAATTATCACCAATATCTTCTCATTTGGTATATAATCTTTTCCATAAGCATGGATGCTAAGTATTCTAAAGTTCTAAGAGTTTTATGTTTAATAACTGATTCAATCCTCATCATAACTCTATACATTTTTTACTATTATTATCCTCATTTTACAGATGAGGAAATTGAAGCTCATTGAGCTTAAATAATTACTCTAAAGTAACAATAGCGGCAGGGAAGTTGGAGGGAGTCTGGGTCCACCCTGTGCCTATAACTCAAATTTTAGAATTAAATAAGTAACTTCCTATTGCTGGACACTTTTTTGTTATTACACATCATGTGTCATTAATCATCTTTGTGCATTTAACATTTTTTTCTTTTGGATTATTTCCTTAGAATGTTTTCCCATAAGTGAGATTATTGAATCAAATAATGAATGGTATATGAATGTAATTAGGCTCTGATATACAAGTATACTGTCGAACTGATTTTTAAAACATGTGAGTTAATCTGTGCTTCCTCCAGCTATGTAGTAATGTATTGATTTCTCTCAATTTAGCCAGTATTGACTTTTTTGCTAGTTTAATTTAACTCTTTAAAAATATTAGCATGTTTTCCATGTCAGAAAATATGTTCCCTATTAATTTATTCAACAAATATTTATCAAGATTATTACTACATGTAAAAGTAACATAATGAAAATTTGTAAAATATGGTCCTTGTACCTATTATTAGAAATGTATCTTTTATAATTTGCAATATCTTTTACATTTTTTACAAGTTGCTATTTTCTTCCATAAGTTGCATACTCGTATATTAATCAACTTTCCAGCTCTATTTTTACATGTATTGTTTTTATATGTATTGTTTTTTATTATATACATAAACAATCATACTACCTGTGAATAACATTTTTATTTCTTCCTTTCCAATCCTTATGCCTTTCATTTCTTGTCTTATCTTATGGAACTAACTAGGATCTCCAATACCATGTTGAATAGAATTGGTGATAGTTGACAGTCTTAACTCATTCTGGCTTCTCAAGGAGAAAGCTTTAAGTATTTCACCATTGAGTATGATGTTCGCTACAGGTCCCCTTATATTTCTAGTTGCTAAGCTTTTTTTAATCACAATTAGCTGTTTAATTTTTGTCAGATACTGTTCTTGCATCTATCAACATGATCATATTATTTTTTTCCTCTTTGCTGTTAATATGGTAAATTACATTGATTACATTGTTTTTTCAGATATTAAACCACCCTTTCATTCTTAGAGTAAATCCACTTAAGATTTATTGTTAATATATATATATGTATGTGTGTATATATATATGTGTATATATATATATATGCACATATATATTTATTAGTGGATTTTATTTGCTAATATTTTGATATTTTTGCATCTATGTTCATGAGAGAGATTGATCTACAGTTTTTCTTCTACTATACTTGTCAGGTTTGGGTAGCAAGGTTGCACTGACCTTATCAAAAGAGTTAGGAAATAGCACCTCTTTTCTTACTCTCCTAATGAATTTGTGTGAGATTGGTGTTACTTCTTCCTTAAATATTTAGGCGGATTCCCTGGTGAAGTCATCGGGTCTAGGGGTTTCTTTTGTGCAAAAGTTGTTAATGATTCAGTTCCATTAATAATTACAAGACTATTTAGGTTTTCTAATTCTTTTCTTTTCTGCTTTAATAAGTTGCATTTTTGAGAAATATATCCATTTTATTAAAAAAGTCAAATGTATATGCATAAAATTGGTCATATATGCTCTTATCTTTTTTATGTCTGTAGGATCTATAGTGATTTCCTTTTATTCATTCCATATATTGGTAATGTATTTTGTCTTTCCTTTTTTAAAACATTTTCTATTTTGCTTTTCAAAGGACTGACTTCTGTCTTAGTTGATTTTCTATATTTTAAGATTTTTTTTTAACTGTTCATTGATGTTTACTCTTACCTTTATTATTTCCTACCATCCACTTTCCTTGGGTTTGATTTACTATTTTTTTTTAAAGATTCTTTTGATGAAAGTTTAAATCATTGATTGTTTTCAATATTCTTTTCCAGTATATGTATTTACACATGCTTCTTCTTCTAAGCAGTGCTTAACTGTATCCCACAGTTTTGATAAGTTTTATGCTCACTGTCATTCAGCTCAAACATTTTCTAATTTCTATTTTGGCTTATTTTTTGACACATAGATTATTTAGAAGTGTATTGTCTAATTTCCAGGCAGTTAGGCATTTTCTTATTATCATTTTGTTGTTGATTGCATTAATTTCCTATTGGTGCTATAACAAATTACCACAAACTTAGTGGCTTGGAACAACACAAATTATTGTCCTACTGTGCTGGATGTCAGCAGACAAAATGGGTCTCACTGGGCTCAAATCAAGATGTTGGCAGGGCTACGTTCCTTTTGGAGGCTCTAGGGGAGAATCTGTTTCTTGGACGTTTCCGGCATCTAGATGCTGCCCTCCTTCGTTAGCTTGGGCCCCATTCCTCCATCTTCAAAGCCAGCAATGACTAGCGGAGCCTTTTTCACACGCTTCACTCTGACACTCACTCTCCTGCCTCCCTCTTTCACTCATGAGAACACTTATGATTACATTGGGCCCACCTGAATAACCCAGGATAATCTCCTCATCTCAAGGTCAGCTGATGAGCAACCTTAATTCCATCTGCAACCTTAATTCTCCCTTTCCATATAACATAACATAGCTACCGATTCCAGAAATTAAGATGTGGGAATCCTTGGCAAGGGAGTGCATTGTTCTGCCTACCACACTGATGTGTACCTTAAATTCTACCGTGGTTAGAAAATGTACTCTGAATTATCATAGTCTTTCAAAATCTTTTGAGGCTTTCTTTATGGCCCAGCATATGGTTGATATGGGTAAATGTTCTGTGTACACTTGAATACTAATTTTGTCATCATTTGGATGCAGTGTTTTATATATATCACTTAGGTCAAATTTTTACATTGTATTGTTTGGGTCTATATCGTTTCTGCTCTTTTATCTGTTCAATCAACTATTGTAAAAGATGGGTTAAAAATCTCCCACTGTAATTATGGATTTGATTATCTCCCCTTTTAATTTTGTCAGTTTTCGGCCTATATATTTAGAAACTGTGTTATTAGGCACATACAGATTTAGGAGTGTGATGTCTTCCTCTTTGCTTTAACACCATGAAATATCCCTCTTTATCTCTAGCAATGCTTCCTGACTTCTTTATCTTTTATGACACTGAAATTTTTTAAGAATGCAGGCCATTTATTTCATAGCATTTCACTCCATTTGGGTTTACCTTATGATTCCTCACAATTGGATTCAAGTTTTCCATTTCGGGTTGGAATGTTACGTAAGTGATATTGAATCCTCCAGATATCACCTCTGGAAATATATGATGCCCCTTAACATAGTGCTAATTTTCATCACTTGGTTAAGGTGCTGTCCACTTCATACGTCACATTTTCCCTTTCTGCAATTAAGCAGTTCGGGAGAGAATTGTTTAGATTTTGAGTTAGCCTAAATAACTATGTCCAAAAATACTGATTCCAGACGTACTTGACCTTTGCTCGTGCTTGTAGGGAAGAACAGCTTTGCACTGGTCCTGTAACAATGGATACCTTGATGCCATTAAATTGCTACTAGACTTTGCTGCCTTCCCTAATCAGATGGAAAACAATGAAGAGAGGTAAGTAAACTGTGGATAAAAAGTATGTACTGTTGTTTGTCTCACATCCTTTCTGCTAGATTTTGAAAATCTCAAGTTTAGATACTGGTTCAGAAATAGTAAGTACATTCATAAGGAAATCCTGAACCAGAAGAAAAGAGTAAAAGTTCCATGCGATGTTGACTTAGATCGTGGGATTTGAAAGCTATTTAGGACTTGAGATACCACCTAGAACAAGCCTACATTTTACAAATGAGGAAACTTACTCTTTCTTCTGGCTGGTGACTAGCACAAAGTCAGGGGTTCCAAGACTAGGAATTTAGTTAAACCAGAGGAATGTGTTGTATGTTCAAGAAGTTTCTCTTGTTGAAGAGGATATTATCAGTTAGTGGACAGAGGTGCCACCATAGAACATGAAAAAATAAGGAGAAGCTAAGATGAAAGCTCAGGACTTTAGTCTAAATACAGATTTATTTAATATGAGATCCACAGAGTCAGGCTGGTGGTGTTCCCCAAGGACCCAGGCCCAGTGAAAAAGGACCAGACACAGTGTGAAGTCGAAGCACAAGAGATTCTTGGTGGTCTTGCATCTAGGAAGAGTCTAGCAATTGGTAGGTAACAACTAAATTTGTGGTCAGGCTTCCATCCCTTAGCTCCCCCCAGCCCAGGCCTGTGCTTTTGTTTCCATTGTCTATGGATGCTCTACCTAAAATGACACCATCACCACCTTCTTAGCCACCACCAGTTCTTTCTTCCTGTCAGGAGGTGGGAAACTTGGGAGAAGTAGGGACTTTCTCTGTGGGCCAACTGTCTCAGAGGAACCGTGCTCCTCCTTTCTGGGGCCAACCCCTTAATTTTTTCCACTTCTTCAGAACCATTCCCCATTAGTTATATCCTCCATCCATTATTTTCCAAAATGGTTTTCTGAAGTTTGTCTTCTCTGCCTGTAAAGCCTTTCTTCTCTCAGACTGTCTTCACTGCCTCATGCTCACCATTCAGGCCTTTGTAGTCTGGCTTCCATCCTCACGTTTGTACTGAAATTGGCATCTGAATGGTCACTGACAGATTCCTACCTGAAAAATCATATGTTGGCCACTCTGTCCACTCTCACAGGCTTTTCTGCATCATCTGGTTCTGTTGCTTCCTCTTTATTGAGACTAAACCTTCTCTAAGCTTCTGTGACAGTATATTACCCTGATGCTCTTCTAATCGTATCTGCTCCTTCTGCATTTCTTTTGGCTTCTCTTCCATTTATTATTTTTTAAATAAAAACATTCTGCAGAGACTGGCTCTCCTCTCACAGCCTGTCTTCTTTGGCTTCAGCCTGGGTGCTAGTGAGCCTAAAACTCTATTTCAGACTCAGTGTCTCCCTCTTCTTGGCTCACACTGTCATCCCTCTTTATCCCCAGCACTGCTGTCTAAATCAAGCCCTCTTTGACTCCTTATAGGACTATTGCACTGTCTCCTTGCTGTTTTCCCTCCTTTGATCTTGCCTCATTCAATTCACATCCTTCCAAGGCAGCCTTCCTAAATCATATTTCTAATGTAATTGGTAATCATGGCGTCCCTCTGTTCGAATGCATCCTCATCTAGGGAGACTGTTCTGATCCCCAGTCACGTGTCCCAAACTTTCTTCCCCCCTACACTGTGTATTTCTATAGCGTGTGGCACACTTCACTGTATATAATAACCTTATGTAATCTGTCCTCTATTAGCAGAGAACTCCTGAAGATCATGGTCACCTCTGTATTGCTCACAGTGCTTTTCATGAAGCAGAGGCTCAATAAATAACCTGCACTGCCAAGTGGGTGTTTTCAGGATCCTGGGAGCAGGACCCTGCTGCATACCTGCAGTAGAAACTTCTGGAATTCTCAGAGCATCTGCAGAATTAGATAAAGCAGACTAGTATGTCCTACTTTAGGGGCAATTATAGAAAGAACTGTCTCTCTTATAGTCAAATGACAACTGCAAAACAAAAAAGATTTGAAGATTTAGGGGGTTCGACATTAAAGGAGGCTAGAAAGCCAAGTGGAATCCTCAAGGCTGAGGTTTTGACATTAAAGCAGATAAGTGAGAAAGCTGAAGATGTCTGCCTCTGAAATCCTAAAAAAAATCAAAAGGGAAACTTTAAGAATCCTAAGAATTAGTGATGATTTATTTCTATAAAGGGTTTATTCTCTAACAGTGTTTACTGACTACTAGTTTTTCAGGAAACAGTAAAAAAAAAAATTTGTAATTCAATTCCCATTTATGTGCTAATAAGCCTTGAATTTCAGACCTAAATAAGCCTGTGAATGAAGGTGCTTACTGCCTCCTGGAGTAAGTGTATGCTAATTACAGACCAAAAGACCAAAGGAAAAATCCTCCTAACTGTACTGCCAATCTACAGATGAAAAGAGACAGTGGCAATATTCCAGGCTCCTTTAATGTTTCATCAGCAATGCACCTTGATGTACAAATGTCAGAATGTGGCACTGCCGTTTATGTTTATTGACATTCTAGTTTACCCATTCTGCTCATCCCATCGGACCATTCCCACATGGCTGCTCCAATTGTATCTTGTTCTTGTCTTTATCTACATTGTTTCTTGACTGGTTACCATCAATGTAGTGCTAATTTTTACTTCTGGTGCATTGACACTAACCACTTGATGTGCACAGCATAGACATAATTTTTGCCGGCTACTGCTGGCTTTCAGTCAATAACTATCTGACAGCGACACTCTGACATCGATGGGCATATTCACAGCACTTGAATGTTTCTAAATTGAACTGGGGATGAAGAAAGATTCAGAAGTAATCATCACAATATGGTCAGTTGCTTAAACTGTAGGTATAAACTTCAGCCTTAAAACCTTGCTAGATATTTGAATTGTGTCTCCTTGGTCAAAAATTGACTGAGAATCCTAAATAAGCCAATTGTAAAAGAAGACATTTTTGAGAAAATTGGGAAAATTTCAATATGGAGTGGGCATTAGATCTTCCTAAGGAATTCCTGTTAATTTTGTTAATACAATAATGACATTGTGATTGTGTCCATATTATTTATAGATGTATACTGAAATGTGGAGACCTGAAATGATAGGAGTTCTGAGATTTGCTTTCAAATACTTGAGCAAAAATAAAGTGGAAGGGCTTGGATAAAGCAAATATGGCAAAAATCTTGCTACTTGTTAAATTTGGGTGATGAGTGTTTAAAGGATTATTGTGTTATTCTCTCTACTTTTGTTTAATTTTCTCATAATAAAAATACAGTTTTTTCATAAAAAATATTTTAAATATTTGAAATGCGATTTTCCATCCAGAAGCAACCTAAGAGATCTAGTTCTTCCCTCCTTCCTTTCACCACCTTTTACAAATGAGAAAACAGAGCTCGGAGAAGTGAAGAGAATGCCCAGGGCCCCACAGGTCTGCAGACACCACTTCAGCATTCATTAGGGGATATTATGCTCCCTGTCATTTCCTTTTGTCATATCTGTCAGTAAAGGCATCGTTTGGGCCTTACTTTCATAAACCAGGTTTTGATAATCCTGCTTGTATACTCTTTTAATTATAGAAGAAATGATCACACTTACTAAATATATGTTATTTGCATGTTGATTTTAGAAGTTTCATTCTATAGGAGATTTATACTCAGTAATTGATAGAGGTATTGTGAAAGGATTATTAAACAAGGAGTCAGTCATGCGATCTTAGTTCCAATTCTAGATTCTGCAGGTAACTAGTTACATAACCTTCAGCAAGGTACTTAATTTTTCTGGGTCTGTTTATTCATTTAATTACACTAAATGTTCCCTAAAATTCAAGTTGGCTCTACTGTTATGTGGTTCTATGACGCTGATAATCTTTTCCATTGAATATGTAGTTAATTTTTTTTAAGTTTTTCTGAATTTACAAAATGCTACCTACTTATAACTAATATTTTAAAGTTTATATAGTGGCTTTTACTTACAGCCTTCTGGTCCCTGAACAGTAGTGGCAAATCAAGCTGTCCTAAAATGGGGGTTCCTTAGTTTTAGTATTTGGGGTCTCCTTCTGAATTCAGAGTTTCCTTACCGAAGTATAAATACTTATAAATACTAGTTTGGGTTCTATGGAAATAATATTTATGAAGACTGTGGTATCATAGATCATACTGCAATGTATGTCCTATAATAATAATAGCAGACATTTGTGAACTGCTTCCTTTGCACCATGTTCAATGCCAGTCTTTATCATTATTACTTTTTTTTTCTTCATGCCAAGTCTGTGATGAGGAAACTGGGTCTTAGAAACATCAAGTAGGTTGTTTAAGAAGTTAGCATTACCATTGTTGGATGGTAGAATTTGAGTTTGTTTTTTTTTACTTCAATTTTTTAACTTTTTGTATTGTTTGAATTCTTAAAATGTGTCATTTTTACCAAGTAGTCATTTTTCTTTAAAAAAGCAAAGCATATCTGCCAAGATATGAACAGTAGTTAACTGTGAGGGTAGGAATATAGCTAACTTATTTTCTTCTGTGTATTTCTCCAATTTATTTTATATTTCTAAAAATAGAAGATATGTTTTTCAAAAGGAATTTGGGTAAAATCACACATCTAGGAAGTAGCCAGTTGAGATTTAAACATATAACTATATGGCAATCATAACTATCCGTACTAAGTAATATATTTATCAAAAAGGTGCTGTGTACACGCTGTACAAAATTTAAGGACAGAAAAGGACGTTCAGTGAAAAGTACGTGTTTCTCCCTCCCTACCTCCTCTGCCTCTGAGACCAGCAGTTTCCCTCTCAGAAGCATCACCATCACCAGTTTCTCGGGAAACTCCTGGAAATGCATTTTACATAGATAAGCATATGGGATATATTCCTTTCTGTACAAGTGGAACACACCATAATACTGCTCTGTTTCTTACTGTCTTCTTCATTGAACAAGACATCCTGGAAAGCGCCCCTTATTTATCCATATACCACAGTAATGGCTGCATTATGCAGATGACTTCATTGCGTGGATAGCGCGTGCTGTATTTAAACAGACCTCTGTTGATGGACATTGAGGTTGTTTCCACTCTTTTACTATTTCAAACTGTGCTTCTATGAATATCCTTGTACATAAAGCATTTCACACATGAGCGCAGATCTGTGGGATAAAGGCCTACACGTGAAATGGCTATGCTGAAGGGCAGATGCATGAGTAACGCTGGCAGATACTGCCAAACTGTTCCCCCTAGAGATTAACGTATTGGGTTGTCGGAAAAGGCATGACGTATTTTACTATGTTTTTCAATGCAAAAATGCGTCATGACTTTCCCGACGACCCAATACTTCCTACTTGGGGAATCATCTTTTATCTTTGTCTTTGGTGTTTTTGCCCTGCAAATTTTTGTTATTTTTATGTAGTTGGATTTATCATTCTTAAGTTTTCTGTTTTGTATCTTTAAAAAAAAAAGACTTCCCACCCCAATTTTTTTTAAAAAAATCATCCATGATTTCTTCTAATATTTTCATGGTATGTATTTGTATATGTATATGTATGTGTATGTGTATGTGTATATGTATGTGTATATGTATATGTATATGTATTTAGATCTTTGCTTCATCCTTTTGGAGTAAAATGAGATATAAGGCTCCTTTCTTCCAGATGGCTAGCCAGTTGCCGCAACACTATTGCATAATCCGTTCTTTCTGCAGTGATTTAAAGAGCCATCCTTAGCATACACTAAATCTCTCCATTTGGAGGCATATTTTGTATTCCATAAGCGTTAACTATCAGTAATCTATGGGCTCAGACTTATGACTCTCACAGAAAATTATTTGCAGTACTTTTTCAGATAGGAGCAAGGAATTATTTGGAATATGGGAAAGAGGAGAAGTGATCACGTGTTCTCACAGCCCCGTTTGTGAGCAGTGAGCAAAACTCAGGAATGGACATGGTCAGCAGCCCACAGCCCCTGACGCCAGCTTCACCCTTGTTTTAGAGAAAAAAAAGGAGCAGTCCTGGAGGACAGAAGATAGCTCTGCCTGATAATATTCCACATCTTAGAATGAGGTTTCCTTCCGCTGCGTAACATTGCCAGCTTAACTGTGCCTTGAATTACATTCTAGCGCTTACAAAAACAACAGCAAAACCTCTCTTCCTGCTTCAGGTATACCCCCCTCGATTATGCTTTGCTCGGTGAGCGCCATGAAGTGATCCAGTTCATGTTGGAGCACGGTGCCCTGTCCATCGCAGCTATACAGGACATCGCTGCCTTCAAAATCCAGGCTGTCTACAAAGGCTACAAGGTCAGGAAAGCTTTCCGAGACCGAAAGAACCTCCTCATGAAGCATGAGCAGCTGAGAAAAGATGCTGCTGCCAAGTAAGTCTGAGCTGGAGAGATTGTGTTCTCACACCTGAGAGTCAGAGTGGAAGGGGCGGGTTGGGGGCGTGGCCAGGAGAGGGACTCAGGAGAGAGCCTGAGAAAATTTTGAGCCCTGTGTCCATGTCACCCGTCTGCTCACCAGCCTTTCAGAGGACTGGGGCCAAAGTGAAGGCTGAAGGCCTAATCTCTACCTGGTGGCTGTGCCTCTTGTGTAGTCCTTAATGTTCTAACTCAGGGACAAACCACTGCCACATCCACCCATGGCAAGTAGTGGGAGGGTGGGCGTGCTCCCACAGTGAGCCACAAGGAAATGATTGGTCTTCTCGCCTTTCCTGTCTTTCCAAAAGAAACTAACTCCAATTTCTACTCTATTTTCACTAGATTAGTCACAGTCTAGTTTTGATTTGATTAAAGCAACCAACTTGTATAAATAACTTGCTTTACCCCACCTAGTCCTTAACAAATTTGTACTAAATAATGTAATTTATTCAAGAAACATTGATTAAATTCTTAATATAAATAAAAACTATTGGATGGAACCTACAGAGAAAATAGTAACTCAAAGTAAAATACTTGCTTCAAGGACCTCACACTTATTTGGATAATGAATGATACAAAATGTTCAAAATAGTCATTTGTGCCTGTTCTACACTGTGATTATTCAGTCACATAAATGATTGATTTTAGATTTTGCTTTGGTTTGTCTTTTCTTAAATAGCAGGAGAGTATTGCATTAACAGGTATAGATCCCAGAACTTCTGATGATAAAGATGTGAAAGACAGGCGGTTCCCTACGGGATAACTTCCTGGGCCGTGTCCTGAACGTTTCCAAATCGTGGGTTCTTCCAATTCCTGAATCCTTCCATGTCTTGCCCACAAGGGGGAAGCATAAGTGTAATAAATAACAATTAAAAATAATAATAAAAGGCTGAATAAACCATGGTAGTAAGAAGTTGAATACCACAATGAACTGGAACACTAACCATGTCAGCCTTTGTGGACAAGATGGACAGAAACACATTATTTTCTACGACTCTGAAGCTACCAAAGTAGGTGGCATCCTAGGAAATATTATTTTGCATTGTTTTTTCTCTTAATGGGCCTCGCCTTTCTTCCGCTTTGCCAAAGAATCCAGTGTTAAGCTAAAGCCTCTACATGCGTCCTTTTCCAGCCTTCTTAGAGAAGTTCTCTGCATGTGAGTGACGACTGTAAGTGGGTCATACATGCAACAAATTATCCTGAGTTGCAAGTAAATATTCTCTGCAAGGAATAGAACATTGTATTTCCTTCAACTGATGTTTCTTTAAACTTCAGTTTGATGTGTGAGAGTCTGTTTTCAGAATTTGAAGCCATATCCACATCAATATGGCAGCGTGACTGAATTTGTATGTCCCTCAAAGGAACGTGTTAATCCACACACATTCCACTTTGTTTTTGGAGAAGGGGGACGGACCCCCACACGCTCCCTCTCCAGCAGAATAGGGTTGTGGGAGAGTGGAAAGAAGACCTGGGTTAAAATCCAGCCTCTGACATTTACTTGTGATGAATTTCTCTCTCTCAGCCTCAGTTTCTTGATCTGTAAAATATGATCAATTAGATCGGTTGATTTTTAGGCACTCTCCAGTTCTGTGGAAACTCCCAAGTCTTCACGGTTAGTGAGCTCAGCCTCTCCTTTGTGGTGCTGCCCAGAGGCTGTCTACCTGGGGTCAGGAGTTTGTGTTCAGTGCCGAGCTCGGAACTAAGAATACATTTGTCAGAAGATGTCCTATACAGAGGGAGGGGTTTCAAATAATGAGCTTCAATAAAGTACATAATGGTTTACAATATTTTTTTTTCCTAACAAGGCCTTATGTAACTCCCAGCCCAGAGGGTTTGAAATGACCAGGAGATTTAGGGAACATCTAGTTCACCTTTACTTGTTATCCTAATTAGTTTCACTATTGTGAAAGATAGGTACTCTTTGTTCTTAATTCTTAGTTTCTGAAGTTCATTTTTTAAAACGCTTTTAAACTGGTGCCGTGCTTACTGTGATAATATTTGAAATTGCCCAAACTGAAAAATTATAATCTCCTTTACTTTTTCTCAATCACAATCTTTCCTTTTTTGGGTGTCATTTGGAAGGAAACACGTTTTTTACACTTTACCTGTCACCTCCTATAGTCATTCTAGTATATAGTTCTCCAAGAGAAATATTTAAATGTTAAATATTTCTTTAGAAACTGGTTTAACTTGTTTTAATTTTATTTCTCAGAAGTTATTTCTTAAAATCCGAGTCAGCATTTAATTTTGTGTTTGGTTCTTGTTTTAAGGAACAGAAATCAGAATGTTAAATTCTGCTGCTGCCTTGTTGACCAAGGTGGCCCCGGGCACGTCCTGTTACCTCAGTGTACCTCTCCCCATTTGTCACGACAGGGTGGCGAAATCACCTTCCTTAAAGTAAGGATGCGAAAGGAACTTATTAGACTTCAAGCGATTTCTAATTTACTGATAGAGAGAAATGGGGAGAGAAGTTTCAGTCATATTTTCTCAGGCATGTTTTTTAGAAAATACTATTTAAGTCCTACTTATAACCCATTTAAAAGCACTTTATAACTCATACTGCGCCACCTATGTTGATGCCAAAATGAACATTACTATAATTTAACTGCCAAAGCACACAGTTGAATGCACACTAAAATAAGACTGTGTTTATGCTGATCACTCTTCCTTCCTGAAGATTCCTTTTTGCCAGGTTTTTATTTCACTCTCTAATCTCAGATCTCCTCTAACTCGCTGACTCTTCCTTCTCGCATCTTTTTAATTATACCATCTCCACACTGAGGACAGCCCCATGGGCTAACTCCTTAGACTTCTACGCCTGCTTTTTTTTTTTTCATTGAAAATGTATCTACTCTTAAAACTTAAATTACTTCATCTCTGTAGATAACCCCTTAATTTGTCTCACACCTTGACCTCCTGGAACTTTAATCCCAACTCATCAGTTGCCTACTGGGCAACTTTACTATCCCTTTGTTACTTGCCAGCATTTCAGATCACTGGACATTTTCATTTGCATGTCTTATTGCCAGCATCACTTCAGGCTCACTGTGTGAGACCTTCAGCTCGCCACAACCTCTCTTCTCGCGTCCTTATTTCCCTGCTAGTGCTGCCACCGCTGATTCTGTTTATTCCACTTTTCAAATATATTTTTATGCCCTTTTGCTTTCATTCTCTGTCCCACCACTCTATGCAGGCCGCCATTCTTAAATACCAACCATGATGCTATGTAAGAGCCTTCAACATTTTACTTCCACTTGTATCTCCAAGTCTCATTTCTCTGCACTACAACCACCCTCCTGCACCCTCACACTTGAGGTCTCAGCCATCCTGACCTTTCTTTACTTCTGTCTCACCACTCTCTTGACTCACCGCATTCTCTGTGAAACCTTAGCTTCTTTCTGGCTAGTATATGAGATTGACTATGTCTCCTAGAGTTACATAATCAAGTCCAGTGCGGGTCACCCAGTTCATACTCTTGTGATACTTAAGTTCCTTCTACAGGGGGTAGTCCTGTGTCCTCAAAAAGTCAAGTGACAAGGAATTCATTAGTGGACAGTTCTGTCTGGTGGTTCTTGTCTACCTTTTGGTTTTGAGCTACCCCTTGAAGCAAAAGAGAAGAGTCTAAATCCTTTTCCATAAACCACTTTCAGATAATCAACGAAAGTGCCCATGACACTCCCGCTCATACCCCGGGTCTCCTTTTTGCCTCATCGCAGACCCTCTTGCAGCCTGCTCCCCGAACACCTTCAGTTTGTCAGTGTCAGTGCCAAGGTGGACCCATAGGTCTGACCCTCCTGCTCATACTGTGGTCTGACCCGTGGGGAATCAGTTCCATGACTCTGTTTCATGCCTTTCACTTCTCTGAGCCTCAGTTTCCCATCAGTAAGATAAAAAGAAGATTTCTCAATCCAGCACAGGCTCTCGGGCTCCCTGAAGCTATGTGCAGCTTTTCATGTATCATGAGAATATATGAATTTGGGGGTAAAGGGATCTGTAGATTTTTATCACATTCTCAAATAAGGTCCATGAGTCCCGAAGAGAATTTAAAAAATGGACTAAATGATATCTGCGGTATCTCCCAGCTCTAACATTCTATAAGTCAGAGATCCTAAAACACATGACATTTTCCTATTCCCTTGAGAGGAAGTCAAAGACCAAATATTAGTAGTAGGCCCGTTATTCAGCAACAATGAAGAGATAGAACCTGACAGACCCCCTACATACAGTGCAATACCAACTGAAAAGGTTAGAACTAAACCTTTTCTGTCTGGCGAGGCAATCTGTTTCCTCTCACTGGAAATGTCCCAGCAGAAATTTAATTATTATCTCTCCAGGATAATATATAAGGAATTGTTCAAAATTATATAAAGAGCTGGTCTCTAAGATCTCTTCTGAGTCAAAGATTCTGTGACAGCTGGGTTGCATGTCTTTGCTCATGCTCTTTTCTGTGCCTCAAATAACCTCTCACTTCCCTCCCTCTCTCATTTTGACATTCTTTTTTTTTCTTCCTGTTTAATAAGCTCCCACATCCCCTATTTTAGCACTCATCACCTCTAGAACTCACTATCTGCAGGAATATATGGGTTTGATTCCCCACTAGATTGTCAGTTCCTTGAGAGCAGGGATTGTTATATATCTTCGTATTTCCAGTGCTTTAGAGTACTTGGTATATAGCAAGCATTTAATAATAAATGTTCAATAACTATCCCTACACTGGCTCTAAGACCTTACATAAGTCACTCATCATTCTAGGCCTTAGTTTTCCCCTCTGCCAAATGGAAATGTTGGGCCTGATACTCTCTTAGGTGTCCTTCAGCTCTAATACTATGAATCTCTGTAAATTTACTACTTTAACTTGTTTGCCTTACTCAGGCAGTGAACACATGTACCATTTATCCTCAGGATGCATGCTAGCGCTTATATATTTGTGCATTTGGATTTCCAACTCCCTCCCTATTTGTCGTGAGCGAATGATCACTTGACAGGTTTATGATTTTCAAAAGAAACATAAGAGCAAAGGAGTTTCCCACTGCATGTATTTGAACATTAGACCCCGCTATGTGGCTTTCACAGAGAGTTCTATTTGCCCAGAAAAATGAATTCTATTAGACACTGCATTCCATGAATATGCAAGTTTCCATTGCCATGAAGATAGGACCTAAGAGAGGTTCGAGAGATGTAACTAAAATGGCTTCCACAGAAAAGGGAGTTAGTTGTGTGGTTTCAACAAGGAGCATTTTCTAAAAATAGCCTTCAGCCCAGCCCTGTAGACCTCTTTACTTCTAACCAGATCTGGCCCAGGGCAGCTTATCTTAACAGCTTTACCTCTAGAAAACAGTAATCACATTTATATTATTTTTATTACTTATATTTATAGTGCTTTACAGATTACAAAGTTCTTACACAGTAATTCATTAAATCCCTACAATGACTCAATAAAGTAGACAGGGCATCTCTCCTTAATCTCATTTCATAGATGGGAAAATAACACACCGAGGTTCACTTGCCTGAAGTCACACAGCTAGGAAGGGAGAGAGATGACACGTGAGCCTCAGCCTACCTCAAGCCCGGGTCCCCCCCATTGTCTGCTTCAGGGGGCTCATCCCACCAGCCATGCCTATGCTGGAGGCTCTCCCCAGATGCTAGCACCTGTCTGATAGGCCAGCACGGAACAGCCCTGGTGTCTTTTTTCTGACTTAGGTGCATAAGTGTAACTGCTGGGGACAGAACCAGGCCACTCAGTCAGCTTTTCTCCTGACCCAGTGCTTATTCAATTCTGCGGTTGTTTCCAGTGATTGTTAAGAGAGTCGTGCCAAGCTGCCCTCATCAATTCTGAAGCATAGTTCAATAAAAATGTTCCTATTATTCCCAGAGCTAAACAGCAGAGCTTATCAACATCCTCCTAAAACCTTAAGAAAGTTAAGAAAATTAGTGGGCCCTGAGCCTACACCAGGACCATGAACCAGAATGGTATTAGGGCAAAGCCAGGTTAAATCAGACAACAGGATGCACGAACTAGACCTCCCTTTTCTGTGGAAGCCATTTTAATCACATCTCTCAAACCTCTCTTAGGTCCTGTATTCATGGCAATGAAAACTGGAATACTCGTTGAATGAGAAAGAGCCTGCCTCTTTCTGCAGTATCTGATAGAGTTAATTTCTTCTGTCAAAACTGGGCAAATACAACTCTGCGGAAGCCACATAGTGGGGTAGAAAAAAAAAATGTGAACTCCTCCTGGGACTCAGACTTTCCAAGTCCAGAGGCAGGTCTGTGCCATGTTATGCAAACAGCTGTATCTAGCGTGAGATGCTGAAGCCATTGGATGTTCAAGTCATTTAAGTTACAGCCCTTGATCTGGCTCCCTTCACATAAAGCAATCTTTTTTTTTTAAAGATTTTTATTGGGGAATTGCGGGGATGGGAATAGCGCTGGGGAATTGGGGAAAGGGGAACAGATAAGTTGTTGTCCCCTTATTCTTCAGTCTAGTTGTGGAGGACGTTGCTTCACTGGCCCAAGTTGGCACCATCATTGCGCTCTTCCCGGGCGAGGCAGATCAGTCGCCGGCTTCTGGACGGCCGCTCACGCTGACTGCTGGCTACACAAGGTAGCCCATGGCAACCCACTGCCACAGGGGCTGCAGCCTACGCCGTCGCCGGCCACTCACGGCAGCCCAGCTCCAGGTTGAGCTGTTGTTCAGCATCTTAGCTGTAGAGGGCAGTGTCACTGGCCCTCATATGTGGGATCCGAACCGGGGCCCTCTGGCGTCCCAAGCCAGCTCTTAACCATCGCGCCACTCGGCTGGCCCTCAAGCAATCTTTTGCACTGAGTTTCTTATTGGCAATTGTCATCTAGGCTAATAATTTGTAGAAATCTCCATCCTTGGGTCTTCAATATGGTTTGGGTAGGGGGGCCTTTGGGGTACATCTCTGCCCCACAGTAGCCCTTCAGAGATTTGCAGGAGCAAAGTGTCCTTTACATCTCTTCTTTCCTGGGCAAAACAGCCCCAGTTCCTTCAGCCCGCCATTTGGAGGGCCCCCCCCCGCCCCGCTCCTCTCACCCTGTGCTGTACAGGAAGGACCTGAAGCAGCTGCTGCCAAAGCATGGGTCCCCGGTTCACTTTCTCACCTTGTTATCCTGTGAGCCTCTGGGGAGCCACAAAAATTGCTGTGGAAAAGACAGTCTAAACCAGACTAATTGGCAGCCCCTCAAAGGCTGTTGTCTGGCCACTTTCCCTTAAGATAATAGAGAAAAAGGAGAGGAAAATGTGGGGCTATTTTATACATTAAGATTCTGCCATGTTAATAAATTCCCTGCTAAGATGTTATTTGCTGTGTCATCAACAGCGTATTTTTTCCTTTTTGCGTTTTCATATCAACTAGAATAACATTGGTTCTTTTTCTGGTATTTGTTTCCTAAACTTTACAAAAATAGGTCAAGTTTATAGCCTAGCCCACCTAGAAAATTAAATATCTTTAGCATTCTGTAATAAATTAGTTGGAGGAAAAAAAACACTTAAACTTCAGGACATTTATTGAGTCTAAGAGTTTAGGACTAAAAGCCACACGGGAATCTTGTTTGAAATGCTGTTAATGATTACTTTGATGTGATATTACCAGTTTCTTCAAATGACCCAATTAACTTTTTAAATGACGGAAAAAGATTGAGTGAAATTTTTGAAAACAATTTTGTCATTGAGATGAATTTTACAGGGAGAAGTAAAGTACCTGAGTTGTGTGTCAGCTCTGTGTATGGTTTACCATGTAGCCTTTGGTCAGTCACTTGCCTTATCTCTGCATCAGTTTCCTTATCTCCCAAATAAGAGTGATGCCCTCAGTAAACTGAGGCTTCTTCAGTCTCTAGCCTATGAGCAGTGGCTCTTGACCATTTTTTCCCAGGGAGATACACAGATGTGGGATCATGTGCTACTCTCAGACGCTGTATCGAGCGTGTGTGTGTGTGTGTGTGTGTGTGTGTGTGTGTGTGTGTGTGTGTGGTGCTTTTGTTTTAAGGTAGCAGTATAGATAAAATAAGATGCAGGTTATGCATAATTCCCAGTTCTAATCCCACTTCACTTTTCTCCAATGATCACACTACTTTTACATCAAGAACCACAGCTCTGGAGAACTGCACGACTGTGGACTGTGTGTCCCCTGGAAGATTTTTTAAAATTTAAAATGCATCAAATTTTAAAAATCATTAATATGCTTGTATTCACAAGTTGAGGGTCTAATTATTTATTCTGATAGTTACACTATTTCTCTCAAATGTGCTTATGTGGTTCTACCCCCACATACCTCCCCCTCCAAAAAGTTTTCACAAAGTCTAGCCCCCTTGCTTTCTGGACATCCTGATCTGTTGAAAAGGCTGGAGCCCTGCTTGTCCTGTGGCCGCCTTTGCTGCAGACCCAGAAAGGTCTACAGTGACAACGTTTGCCCAGGGCCTGATTTTTACAGTGACTTCTTGGAATTGAAAAGGAAAGCTATTTGGTTTCCTAAAAGCAATAGAAATGACTGTTCATATAATAAAGCCTAGTTTATCGCCTCACAGCCCCTCTTAATGGCAGTGAGATCCGTGAAGCTGCCAAGCCAGACCACCACATACACGTGTCTGTCTAAAGCACCAGTATTCCCTTAAAGCCGTTTTCTTCATCAAACGCAAATAAAAAGCGCAGCACTCCCTGTGCCTGTCAGAAGAAAGGCTAATAGATCAATTAGCAGCATCTCGCCACCCAGCCGCTTCTCCCTCCTTGTGAAAAGCAGCCTTCTCCCAGACAGAAACCCCTGAAATGGCACCTGCTAGCATCTGTATGAGTCTCTAGCACTGATCACAACAGGGTGTCCAGCTAGCCTGTCGGCTGCAGTTGGCGAAGCACGTAACAAAACCAGAGCCAAATAAAAATATTAGAGCTGTACCGGTGTTAGCATGACCCATCGGGCCACTTTCTCTGGGAAGGAACTCAGTGGGAAATGACGAGGTCAGGCCTGGACCCCAGATCGGGGGCTTCACCACAGGAAGAAAGACCTGCAGAAGGGGGAGCTAAGTTCACAAGGCTTTATATCAAAGACCCAGATAGCTATCATCTGGGTCTTCCCTGTCCCTTGAGATCCATATAAGTTTTGCTTCAAACTCCACAGCCTGTGGAAATCTGAATTCTGTGACTTCTTGGGGGCTTAGGGTCACTGCCTCAGCTCTTGCTCCCATGTCTGGTATCTTAGCTATGCAACTTGGCAGGTTGCTTATTTTAAAGAAAGCATGTCTGAGCGTGGTAGACCTTGCAAAAAGTTGGTGTCATTGAGGAGAATCCTATTTCCTAGCCCATAACGATCTAGTTAGCAGACCAGACAACACTTGCCTGTAATCTTAGCCTTGTACTCAAGGTGTGGTCGGAGACCAGCAGCCCCTGCAGAACCGGGGTGCTCGCTAGCATTGCAGAAGCTGGAGCCCCACCCAGGCTTGCTAAATCAGAACCGAGATTTTAGCAAGATCTCAGGGGATTTCGTTCATGACAGCCTGAGGAACTCAGATCTACAGTCTCCTGTCCCCTTACTTACCATGGGTGGATCCTCTGCCCAGGCCCTTGCTCTGCATCATACCCAGCCTCTCCTCTTCTTTCTTGCCCCTCCTTTCTCTCTCTTTTGTTCTCTCATCTTCTCCCTCCCTATCAGGAGCTGCATACAAGTTCTTTGTGTCAGGACAGAGCAGCCCTCTTCTCTGGAGCCACAGAGCCAGTGACCACCTGGAGGTCTCCCCTTCTACCAGCCCTCAATCCTGTTCCCAACCTTAATCATAAAGTATTTGTCTATACAAGGCCCCCTTCTGAGAGGGACTCTGATACTAGCTACTTCGATAAAAGAAATCTCCCTATCTCATTACAAAAGATATCCCGGATTTTATAAAGACGTCTGGTTTCCAGACAGACCCCTAAATCAATTCAGCATTACAAGCTATCGTATAAGTGCTAGACCTGGGGAAACTGAGCCTTCAACAGGAAAGTGACTCACTCGAGGTCATTTTGTGGTTTTGGCAGAGGCAGGAGCAGAGAAGTTGTTCTACTTCCCAGTGCAGGCTTCTCGCCGCTACACCCTTCGTCATTCTCCTGACCCTTCAAGTGGCTCCCAGATTCTCTTTCTGAGCATGAGCAGTAAGAATCGCCTGGGCGGTAAATGTATATTTGGGTGTCTGCTTTGAATAGCAAGCACAGGTCCAAGACCAGGAGAGGCAAAACAGGCCTAGTTTCCCCATACAACTTAACCTTTGCCCACACGGCTCCCTTGGACTGAAAGTCTCGTTCATTCCCACCTGTCTGCCTGGCAAAATCCTACACATCTTTGAGAATCAACAGCTGGGACCCTCTGCTGGATTCCTGCAGACAAAATTAATCACTACTTCCTCTGTACAAGCACACTAGTAAAACATTTCTTCCGTTATAGGTTAGGGCTTTGTTTTCCTGGCTGGTCCCCTCTGATAGAAGGTTCCTCAAGGGAGAGCTGAACTCTGTGGTCCTCATTACCGTACCATTGGTGCCTCACACAGGAGAGGCTCAGAAAATGCTAGTTTTCTTCCTCCTTTCTTTCCCTTGGAAATTTCTACAAATTAATGGTGTCTGTCAGACAAATCCTGTCCTTAACTCAACCCCTTTATCCTCAAGCGCTTGCACCTTTTTGGACCTGGGCTGCCTCAGGCCAGCTGTTTCACGCTGCTACCCGTTTCTAGAACCTGGCCTCCCTTCTATTCCTTTGCTGTCCAAAGGTTCCAGCTTAGCCAGGAACTAGTGTATGACTAGCTACTAGTATAAGATTTTTATTATTATTATTAAATTTATTATTGGGCTGGCCGAGTAGCGCGTTGGTTAGGAGTTGGCTTGGGACGCCAGCTCTGGGCAGCAGGGCCCTGGTTTGGATCCCATATGATGGCCAGTGGTGCTGCGCCCTCTACAGCTGAGATGGTGAACAACAGCTCGACCTGGAGCTGGGCTGCTGTGAGCTGCCGGCGACGGCGTAGGCTGCCGTGAACTACCGTGAGTGGCTGGCAGGGGGCATGAGCTGCTGTGACCCATCAGGAGCGGCCGTCCAATGGCCGGCGAGCGACTGCCTCACCCGGGAAGAGCACAATGATAATACCAACATGGGCCAGTGAAGCAACGTCCTCCACAACTAGACTGAAGAAAAAAAGGACAGCAACTTGTCTATTCCCCTTCCCCGATTCCCCAACACTGTTCCCCTCCCCCGATTCCCCAATAAAATCTTTTTTAAAAAATGTATTATTAAACTTAATGTTACCTCAATACATTTAATAATATTAAAATTTACCTCATCAATTTCAGTTGTCCCTTGTTATTCAATATCTGTGTACTCTGATTATGTGCTCACCACCCGACATCCAGTTTCCTCCCATTACCATATATTTGATCCCCTTTATTCTAGAAGAAAACATAGATACTTAAAAGTGGACATATTTAAAAGAAACCACTAAGCTTCTCAGAGGTGTTTTTGTGAATTGGACTCCAGAGACTTTGAAAATCATCCCACCTTCTATACCTCATCTGCAAAATGAGTGGGTTTGACTCATGAGCTAGAGCTGTCTATTGGCAGGGTTGCAACTCACACGTGTGGTATAGTCAATTGTGAGGTGCTGTATAATTTTTCATATAATCATTAAGGTTTGCCAGTTGTCTTTTTAATAGAGAATTAAAGTTATCGTTATGGGTCATTCTCCGTTGTGTGCTGATATGCTTTCTGAAATAGGAGAGCAGGCTTGCGGACACACACCTTGGGACTGTGTTATGTCTCACAAAAAGTTCCCTGATTACCTGTCAAGTGTGCCTCAACAGGGCAAAGGCCGACCTCTAAGATTCTTTTCAGCTCCATCATCTTATGAGCTATAAAGCTTGGCGAAAAGACTGCTCCTGGAAAAATGTGAATTTCCAAATCCCTCCTGTGATGTGGTAGCTCCTCTTAAAATTTAAATCTCCTTCAGGAATACTTGAGAGGTAACAACACTCTTGTAATTTTTTTCCTATTCCTCCTTGGCTTTGCTTCCAGGAAGCGAGAAGAAGAAAACAAGCGAAGAGAAGCAGAACAGCAGAAGGGAAGGCTGAGCCCAGATTCCGGCAGGCCCCAAGCCCCTCCCTCTCTGCCCAGCACCCAGGCTGAGCCCCACAGGCAGAGATGGGGCCCCAGCAAACAGCCTCCCACCAGCAACTTGGCCCAGGGTCCTGAGCAGAGAGCCTGCACGGGGTCTCCAGGCAGAGGGTCTCCAAGCAGAGCCCCCCAGAAGGAGCAGCATCTGTCCCCAGATTTGCAGGGAGCAGACCCCAGGAAGCCAAATGGTAGGTGTATTGCCTTTGTTATCTGATGCCAACCCATGGGCTGTGGGCCCTTTTGATCGGTGTATTTAGACCATTTAAGGTAATTACATCAGCACCTAAGTCTGCCATTTTATTATTCACATTCCATTTATTTCCTGTGGTTCTCATTCCTGTTTCTCTTTTCTTGCCTTCCTGTGGGTTACTCAAACGTCTTTTAGGATTCCATCTTGATTGATTTATAGTGTTTTTGAGTACATCTCTATAGTTTTTGTAGTGGTTGCTCTGAGTATTACAATATACATAAGTGACTTACAACGATCTACTATTGGGTTGTCAGAAAAGTCATGACGCATTTTTGCAACGAAAAACATATAAAAAATACGCCATGACTTTTCCAACAACCTAATAGTATCAACATCTTACCACTTTGAGTGACATGTGGAAACCCACTTCCATTTAGGTACCTTTACCTTCTCCCCACTTTTAAATATCTTTGCTTGGTGTCAGGTGGTTTTATAATTTAGTTTCAATCCTCAAATATAATTTATAAAACTCATGAGGAAAAGAATAGTCTGTTTTATGTACCCATATTTTTTTTCTTCCTTCCTTTTTGCTCCAAATTCCTTCTTTTATCATTTTCTTTCTGTTTGAAGAATTTTCTTTAGCCAATTTAAAAGGTAGGTCTACTAACAATGAATTCTTTGAGTTTTCCTTTGTCTTAGAATGTTTTTATTTCATTCCTAAACAATCATTAAACCAGATTTAGAATTCAGGGTTGGCAGTTCTTTTAATTTAGCATTTCAGAAAAACTGTGCCACTTCCTTCCATCTTCCATGGTTTGAGGTGACACATTCGAATTGGTGTTCCTTAGTAATGTGCCTAGGTAACGTCATTTCTCTCTGGCTGCTTTCAAGGTTTTTACTTTATCTTTGGTTTTCAAGAGTTTAATATGCTGTGTCTTGGCATGGATTTTTGGACTTCATCCTTTGTGAAGTTCATTTAGTGTGTTGGGTGTGCTCAAGATGACCCCGGGGTTCAGTAATTTGCTAGGAGGACTGACAAGACTCGGTATACAGCTGTACTCATGGCTATAATTTATTATAACAAAAGGATACAAAGAAAAATCAGCAAAGGGAAAAGGCACAGGGAGTGAAGTCTGAAGGAGACCAGGTACGAACTTCCAGAATTCTCTCCTAGAGGAGTCACACAGGACACACTTAAATCCTCCAGCAATGTAATGTTACAGCCGGTTAGACAACCTTTTTCTACCAGGAAAGCGACCTTAACCTAGGACTCTAGGATTTTTATCAGAAGTCAGTCATGTAGATATGATCTCTGCCTAGCATATACCAAAACTCCAGACTACCAGAAGGAAAGCAAGTATTCAGCATAAACTATATTATTTGTACAATGCAATTTAAGTATACCGAGCCATTCTAATTAGTTAGAGAATAGTGAGAATGCTCCAGAAATCTAAGTGCAAATGCCAACAACAATGAAAAAGGCAAATAATATCTTAGTATTATTATGAAAATTGTTATGACCTTGGAACCCCCAGAAAGGATCTCTGGGATCTCATGGTCACCTAATTCAGGGCTTGGGCAATTCAGTCTATCTCTCTGAACCTCAACTTCCTTAGCTATAAAATGGGGTATATTCTCTACTCAGCAAGGTAGTTGTGAATAGAAATTAAAAAATTAATGTAGAGCACTTGTTATGGCCCGTGACCCATAGTAGGACTTCAGTAACTACTGTTATTAAACCACACTGCTGATCTAGCCAAGAATAACTGCATGAAAGTATACATGAATGACCACAAACATTTCCAGACTGTAATTCCATAACCCACTTTACAGTGATAGTGCATCAGCAATGTTGGGATGGTGTGATGCTTTGTTATATGTTCATTCATTTACTCCTTCAGCCAGCATTCCCCAAATTCCCGTGATGTGAAAGCCATGTTGAATTTTCTCAAGTTCTTTCTTAGCTTAAGGCCTTTGCATGTAGCATATGAGGGTTGTATCCTGTGTCTAAAAGGCTGTACCTTTATAGATTACTATTTAAATTTACATTAAAATGATTATTTTTTAAGTAAATTTAAACTGACACTGTGTCCTCTAGCCATACGATAAAAACTACCAAGTACCCTGCCACTGAATAACACAGCCTCCCTTTCTCCAGACTTCAACAGCAATTTCTTCTCTGCTCCTCCAGGCTTCGCTCACATCTCTTCATT
The DNA here is from genome assembly GCF_001890085.2 of Hipposideros armiger. NCBI lineage: Eukaryota > Metazoa > Chordata > Mammalia > Chiroptera > Hipposideridae > Hipposideros > Hipposideros armiger. The sequence goes on along the minus strand of NW_017731483.1, from coordinate 155,547 downwards.
GCCTTTCCAGCTTCTGCTCACCAACCAGTCCCAAAGTCAGTGCCATGATTTTAGATTTTTGTTAGGCCAGCACTTCTCTTTTTTACGTATTAGTTTCTGTGTTGGTTATCTGTTGTGGCATTACAAACCACCCCCGAAATTAAGTGGCTTAAAACAACAATGATTTCATAATTCTGTGGGCAATTCCTCTACTGGATCACCTGGGCTCACTCATGTAGCTGCTAGAAGGTTGACAGGCTGGAAAGTCCAAGATGGCTTCCTTCACCTGGCAGTTGGTGCTGGCTGTTGGCTAAGGCGTCTCAGTTCTCTTCTGCATGACCCTTCCTTCACCCTCCGGGACGTTAGGCCTTCTTCCTTGCATATCATTCTCAGGCCAGTGCTCTGAGAAGGAGCGGGCAGAAGCTCCAAGTCCTCATGAGGCCCAGGCTCCACAACTTGCACAGCACTTCCACCACATTCTGTTAATCAGAGCAAGTCACGAGGCCAGCCCAGATTCAAGGCGGTGGAGATATAGACTTCACCCCTGGATGAAAGATGTCACCAAATCACATTTCAAAGGTGAGTGCATACTGGGATGGGAAGACACTTTGGCCATTAAACAATCCATCATAAGGAGCAGTGTGTCTCTTCTGTATCCCAAACACCTAGCTGGGTGTCTGGCACAGAAGAGATATGATAAATATCTGTTGAATGGTACTAGCTACATGCTTGAGATTGAGAGAGGAAAGACAGATTGTTAAACATGACATGAAAAGCATTCATTGGGTATACTCTTGTTTTCTGTAAGAGTCCTATTTTTTATGGCAAAGCTTTGCTTCTATTCTGTTCACTAAATCACTTATATATGCATTCATCAACAGGTATGTTTTTAAGCCCACACTATGTGCCAGCCATACTGAATTATAATTAAGGCTAAGGATCTTTCTTATAGCAATAAGCACAATATTGGTTACCTATGTAAACACTTCTTGACCTGACTCCTACAAAGCACCCATTCAAAGTTTGATTGGCTTGGGGTTTAGTATACTCTGTACCTTAAGAATTATATTTAATGCCTGCAACTTCAAATGGACAATTTTTTCCCCTAATCCTGTGCTCTGCAGAGCAGAGACAAGGGGGAGCAGTTATTTCAGACTTTTTACAACTACACAAGGTAATTGTGGTTTGTGTTCATGTTTTTATAAAACACCTTGAGACAGTTATGCTGAAAGGCCAATCAGATCTGCCGTAGACCTGATCACATTCTGGTAGTCACCCCACATCCTATAAAAGCATGAAGTTCGAGTTTTTAATAACCTTCTGTCCTTTCATTATACTGATGCTAGTTAAGACTGCCTTTCCTCACTTTTGGTTTAAGGGTGATCAAGTACACGGTTTTAGAATGATTTTCAAGCCATATGGAGGTCATGAAATTAATTTAGTGGATTGGATCAGGAACTAGACTACAATAGAAAATATCAAAGTATATTGCCTATTATAAAGGCAATAACTTCTGTTGCAGCTATTATCTGTGTACATAGATGTCTGTCTGTTGTATATGTGTGTGTATACATGTTTATCTGTATACTGGGCCACAATGAAACATTTACTTCTTGCTATAGGTTATTGTAAAAAAAGAAAATTTGAAAGGTCCTGTTCTAGAACAGTTCTGAAGAGGGGAGCTCCTCATTCATTTGAGCGCAGGAAATGGTGTCCTGAATAAGGAACATTTGGGAAGAGCCAGAGTCACATATGCAGACAGGGCCTCCGAGCAGCCCAGCAGCCAGACTTTGGGGAGAGCTGAAGGAAGGAAGACCAGTGAGCCTGGTTCAGGTGTGAGGAGACGGAGCTCCAGTTTCACGAGCACCTTTCACCCCGTTCACCTGCCTCAGAGGCCAGAGTACCAAGGAAAATAGGGAGATACTTCTAGGAATCAAACTGGCCATGGACTAGAGCTTCTGGAGCATAGGAACCCCAGGAAACCCCAACATAAACTGGACAAAGGGCACCCAAGCCACTTCATGTTTGGCCACATAAATAAGGGTCACAGCCGCTTCAACTGATCAGTACTCAAGCAGTGTAGACCTTGAGGGGTGGACATCCCAACAGGAACCCAGAAATGGAAAGTATTGACTACTCTTTTTCTCCATCATCCTGTCTCACAGAAGCAGAGAATGTTAGAACTTGAGAGTTGTTAGAGACAGGTATTACAGCCTCCTCAAAACAAGTCAGGAAACGGAGGCCATGAAAGAGGGGCTTGCCCAAGGTTCCTAACAGGGATTTCTTCCTTCTGTCTCATAATAATTCCTCCCTTCTTGTTCTGTATGATGCGTGCAGAGCGGAATGGCTAAGTGCACAAGCTTTAGAATCAAACAACCTATTGGGTTGTCGGAAAAGTCATGACGTATTTTGTCTATGTTTTTCAAAGGTCATTTATTTATATAAAGAACAAAGACCAGTCAATGATACATTGCCCATTTTGTTCGATAACCTTTTGCCATCTTTCAGTGAGCTTCATAATTCCTCGTTCATAGAAGGACCTGTCTTTATTTGCGAAAAACTGAACAAGGTGCTGATTTACAGCCTCATCTGAACTGAACCACGCAAGTTATACCATGCAAGGAGTTTTGAAGAGAGCTAAACAAGTGGAAATCTGATGGCGCAAGGTCACGCAAGTATGGTGGGTATGGCAACACATCCCATCCAAGCTCCAAGAATTTTTGACGGGTGATCAAACTTGTGTGTGGTCTTGCGTTATCATGATGGAACACAACTCCTTTACAATCAACAAGCTCTGGACGTTTCTGGATGATGGATTCATTAAAACTGTCCAATTGCTGACAGTACATATTTGAATTGATTGTTTGGTTCCTTGGTAGGAGCTCGAAAAACACAACACCTTTAAAATCCCACCACACTGAGAGCATAATGTCTGCTTTCTATGTCGTTTGAGGCAAATCATCATGTAATGACCAAGACTGTTTGCACACCACATTGTTTTCAACAATCCACTTCTCATCACCAGTTATCAGTTGCTTCAAAAAAGGATCGTTTTCTGCACGTTTAATGAGCATATTGCAGATGTTGATACACGCCCTCAAATGAACTTCTTTGAGTTCATGCAGAACCCCAATATTGAGCTTGCTTATGTATCCTAGTTTCTTCAGGTGGTCGTGAACACTTGAATGATGGATGTTCAATGTTTCTTCAATCTCTCGGGTTGTGTACGGGGGTTTGACTCAATCAATGCCTTTATTTTGTCATCATCAACCTCCGTGTGCTTCCCTGACTGAGGAGCGTTGTTGAAATCAAAATCACCAGCATGGAATTTCGTGAACCATTTTTGACACTGACGTTCTTGTAGAGCATTGTCACCGTAAACTTGATGCAACTTTTCACAAGCTTGATGTGTGTTTTTCCCTTTATAGAAGTAAAACAGTAAAATATGGCAAAAATGCACATTTTGGTCTTCCATCTTCAACTTGTTGTAAAATCTCCAAAACTCAACCAAATCGCTCATATTTTTTGGAATGAAGCTGTGAAATGACATAGCAATAACATAGATGTGAATGACTAATACTTCCAAATGAACTAGTGCCATCTGTCGCAAACGCGTTGTGACTTTTCCAACAACCCAGTAGGTTCACATTTAGACTCTACCACTTACGAGCTGTGTATCTTTTTTTTTTCAATAAGGTAATGCACTTTTTTTTTTTTTAAGATTTTATTGGGGAATTGGGGGAGGGGAACAGCATTGGGGAATCGGGGAAGGGGAACAGACAAGTTGCTGTCCTTTTGTTCTTCAGTCTAGTTGTGGAGAACATTGCTTCACTGGCCCATGTTGGTGTTATCATTGCGCTTTTCCCGGGTGAGGCAGTTGCTCGCTGACCATTGGATGACCGCTCATGGCTGCTCACAGCAGCCCAGCTCCAGGTCGAGCTGTTGTTCACCATCTTAGCTGTAGAGGGCGCAGTGTCTGGCCATCATGTGGGATCCAAACCGGGGCCTTGCTACTCAGAGTTGGCGTCCCAAGCCAACTCTTAACCAATGCACCACTTGGCTGGCCCACGAGCTGTATAATCTTGAGCCAGTTGCTTAACCTGACCAAGCCTCCACTTCTTTATTTGTAAAAGAGATAATAAATTGTGAACATTAATGAGACAGCACATATACAGATTTAAACACAGTGCCTAAAGCACTCTATAAATACAAGCTGTTATTATAATTAACATCCTTATTACTTCAAAAGGGGGAAGGAAGGAGCCATAGTATTTAGAAAATCACTGTGGCTGACTAGAAGATGGATTTGGGGGACCAAATAGGGCCTACACTAAGACACAGCAGCAGTAGGGTGACGGGTCGGGGATGGACTTGCGAGGTAGGATTGAGATGACTTGGTAGCAAGCAGATTGTTTGTGGGAGGTGGTGAGATGAAGCTGTCTCTGAATCAGTGTGGTTTTCGGGAGAGTGTAGTGGAGGAGAAGCTTACTGTGTTAAGGGCCATCCCTGGTGTTCTGTTATTCTCACCACGTGGGCTGCCAGAGCGGGTGGGTGTGACTGGTGGGAGTGTAAGTGTGCCCTCCATTTGGTGCATGTGCAGTGGCCAAGGCAGCAAATTACCACCTACCTGCCAAGACTCCCTGGCCTCTTTGCCTTGCTCCAGTTGTGTATACTCAAGTATCTACTTATGTCCTTACTTGAATGTCCCAAAGGCATCTCAAACTCAACCTTTCCAAGAGAGAACCAATTATGATTTCATGTAAACCTGTTCCCAAAATTGGTTAATGACATACTCATCCATCTGTATGTTCAATTCAGGAGTAAAATCTAACCATTATCTTCTTTTCCTTTACCACCCATTTCAGTCAGTCACCAGGTGTTGTCACCTTTACTTCCTAAATACCTTGCAAATCCATTTTGTTTCTCTCATCTGCCACCATCAGCCCACCACTGTGCAGTCTACCTAACACCTGACCTTTGTCTCTAACTTGGGCTATCGCAGTGTGTCCTAGCTGGTCTTACTTACCTACTCTGCCTCCCCTAATCCATTTCCCCTCTGTGTACATAATGGTCTCTTCAAAATGAAATCTCATCATATCATCCCCTACTCAGGGCCCTGGAATCAGCCACTTCTCCAAGGAGGATGGATTTTGTCATAATTTTATTGGCTTTTTTCTAGGTTTTTCGCTGATGCCCTCTGTCATTTTTTATATTGGTTTTAAATTTTCCCAATAGTTCTAAAACTCTTTATCTAGCAAATATAATGAATGTCTCTTTTTAGTATGCCTTTTAATTGCTTAATTCTTTTCTTTTGAGATTTTTCTCCTTGTGTTTTTATACTAAGAAAAGATTTTCCCCACTTCAAGATCTGATAAACACATGTATTTTCTAATTTTTACTATCTCATTTTGTTATACAGTGACATTGGGATCTCATGATTTCTTTTTAGACAATAAGCAGTGGTTCTAGCCATGGACGTGGACTAATCCTGATCTGTTACTGGCTGTGGACTTGTGAACAATGGCTCCTGGAGGAGTCTGGCATCCCCTCTGGGTTCCTACCCAGGGGCTCTGCGCACCTCATCTCATCACAAATTCCAATGCCATCTTCATTATATATTTTTATATATGGGTATATTTTTAGCTTTCTGTTCTTTCCCACTGATCTATTGTATCTATTGTGATTTGGGTTACACTATTTATAGCATTATTAGTCAACAGGATCTAGTGATATCTAGCAGTCTCTTCATTATTTTTCCTTTTAATAGAGTTTACTTTTTAGAGCAGTTTTAGGTTCACAGCAAAATTGAGCATAAAGTACAGAGAGTTCCCATGTACTACTGCCACCTCCCCCCCACCCCCATCCCCACTAACTTCCTACATCAGAGCAGTACATTTCTTACAGTCGGTGAGCTGAGATGATGCAAAGCTGGGCTTCAGGCCCTGCAAGGGTCAATTTACTACCAGTTCAGTTTTCCTCCTAAGACATAGCCTTCCATGGCCTCAGGCAAAAAGACTGCTTTTTGGCAGGTTCTATTCCTCCAAACCTCAAGGGACTGGTTCCCCTAGGGATGCGTACCCCCAAATGCCTTTCTCATCTCTGTTGGTGTTCTGATTCTCCTGGATCTTGGCCTTATACTTTTGATGCCTTTAGACAGGTGGTTTGTAATATTATGTTCGACTTTTCTGTTGTCCTCAGTGGTGAGCATGCCTCAGTTTTGCCATTACGGAAGCTTAAGTTTCTTCGTTGCTTTTTACACTAAGACTAAATTTTTCATTTTAGATGTTCTGTTTAGTTCTTTTTCCAATATAGCTATTCTTTTCTCAAATTTTAATTTTCTTTCATGTGTTTAGTGTGTGTGTGTGCGCGTGCACACAGTGTTCTATTAGCTTTAGTTCTTGTTGATCTAAGCTTGCTGCTGTATCTGTTAACTGTCGATCATGGTCGATTGTGTCCTCTTGCATTTTATAATTTTGGACTGCGAAGTTATTTCACAAGGATCCCTCTGTGCAGCCTGAATTGAGGTCACGCCACACTAAAGCAATACTGGGTTTGCTTCTGTGAGTCATTTGCTTCTATGACATCGCCACCCTGAGACCAGTTTTTATATTAATTTTTCCAATAGGTTGAAAATAATACCAAGCCCATGGAGACTTTACCCTATCCAGAACCAGGCTGAGACAAACTTCCTTTGCATCTCCCAGTGCCAGAAGCAGATGTTTTTATCTGGACTATTACTTCCCTTGGGTATACCACCTCAAGAGTCCTGGCTGCATTTAGGGTCTTGGTTTTAGTTCACTTCCTGCCCGCAAGGCCTCATCTTCTGTTCTTACCTGGATGTTAAAACACAACCAGATATTGAATAACACCGGCTGTTGCCCACTTCACCACCACTACCTGCCTGGATCAGCTCACACACAGCTTGCTGATTTTCAGTTTTCTCTTTGTTTTTGGTTCCCAGGAATCTCCTTTATTTTCTTGAAAACACTATGGTGCTTTTAAAAGGATGCTTATTATATATTTTAATCAGCATTTATAGGTACTTATAGTGGGAAGACTTTCAGGTTATCTCACGTACCATTGCTAGAAATAGAAGTTAAAAGTATATTTTCTAATCATAGTCGTCACCATTGTCATGGTGATGTTATGGGACGGGTCTAAATATTTTATGTAAACAGATGAGCAGACTTGCCCTATTATGCAAGTTTCGGACAATAAATATTCTTTCCTCTCTCCCTTGTTTTCCCAAGAAACATCCAGAGAACATTCTAAAGGCCGATCTTCCTGTGTTCACTTCAGCCCCAGTGAAGGCAATGATGGAAACAGGTGTCGAGGAGTCTCCTCTGTTGAGAAGTCCGGAGGTGAGACAGTTGGCGAGCAGCGGTGTGACAAGGGGAAAGGCTTCCTGAAGCAGCCGTCCTGTAGCAGGGTGGCTGGGCCTGGTGAGAAAGGAGAGGACCCCAGTTGGGCAGCTACAAGTCTTCCACAGCAGGATGGCCACCGGAAGCCCAGCAGGCGGCATGACACAGCACCCAAAGCCAAGTGCACCTCCCAGAAAAGGAGCATTCAAGAGCTCAGAGGAGGAAGGTGCTCCCCAGCTGGTTCTAGCCGACCTGGCAGTGCCAAAGGGGAGGTGGTCCATGCTGGGCAGAACCCTCTCCACCATCGGACACCAAGAAACAAAGCAACACAGGACAAGCTCCAAGAAGAGATCTACTCAGATTTGCCACAGAGCACTGAGGTGTTGAGGTCAGGAGTCAGGAAACTGGGGATATCCACCCTGTGTGAGGGTGCTCGGACATCTAAGGAGACTGAGCCAGCTCCTGGTCCCCTCTCTGGGCAGAGTGTGAATATTGACCTTCTCCCTATAGAGCTGCGGCTGCAGATAATCCAGAGAGAGAGAAGCAGGAAAGAGCTGTTTCGCAGAAAGAACAAAGCAGCGGCAGTCATCCAGCGGGCCTGGAGAGGGTAAGGAGCGTCTTTGGTTCTGTGGTTGTCCCGCTCTCCCCAGCATGACACCCCTGAGCTCCGCCATGTTTTCTAGTGAATTCCATGTGCTGGCGTGACAAGGACAAGGTAATTGAGCCTACCGATGAAACTCACACATGTGTAGATCCTAGTAATTTATCCTGGATAAACTATTTGGAAGGTGTTTTTGCCAAGAAAGATGGGAAAGCACCCAGGATAGCCTGGTGTAAAGACAAAAGCCCTAGGTGTGTAGCCAGGAAGCCTGAGTTTCAGCCGCAGCTCTAACAGGTTGTCTGACCTTGGGCAAATCACTTGGCCTCCCTGACCCTCAGTTTCCTCATGTGGAAAATGGGGTTTAACAATCGCTGCTCCTGTTGTGTTCATACGGCAGGTTGTAGAGTGAGATAACGTGAGCTTCAAAAATTCTAAAGCCCTACACATGTAAGGTATTTTATATTTCTTCTTTTTATGTCTTTACTACCCAGGAATTAGTCATAACCTTAAATACCTAAACCAGGGCCTGGATATAGTGGACTGAGTGACTGAAATGTATTACAAAATCCTGTGTAAGCACCTACCAATCTCCCCAAGAATGTGGGGTAGGGGTGGAGGCTTCCTAAAATACTGAGCCAGATACCTCCAAGAAGTAATTATAGGGGACTGGGGGAGTCGTTTGCTGCAAGTTTTCATGTATCTCATAATCTCCTTCACACCACAGGCCCCACTAGGGCCTAACTCCAGATTAGCCCTTACAGTGATGACCAGTGCCCAGGGGAGGGCTGGCCAGTGCCAACAGGTGGTGGTCACGTGGTCTCCATCTCCAGAGAGAAGAAGGGTGATGGGGGACAAAGCAAGCCAGTCACTGGGAGTATGGGGTGCCACATGTCCACACCCCAGTCAGAAGAGAAAAGGGCTGGACAGCACCTAACATTGGCAGATGGAGAAGAGAGTGCAAGAGAGTGGTTCTTGTGAGACCCAGGAAGAGCAGTGAGGGTCTTCTGTGCCCAAGACTGTGTAACCCAGAGCCAGGCCGTTGCTTTGTGCTTGCACAGCCTTTGCAATAGGGCGTCCTTAAGTCTGTTCAAGCTCTCGGCCATTTACAGTCGTCTCACACCTTTCTTCTCCCAACCACACCAGGAAATCGTCGTGATAAAGATTAGTGTCCCCATTTTCAGACGAGCAAGTGGTCTCAGAGCGGAAAAAGGGCTTCCCCTAGTGGTGCCGAGCCAGCACTGAATCAAGTCCAAGGCCTTTCCCTTACATTCTCAGTAAAGGTGGTGTTTGCAGTGGTCAAGATAACAAAGGTGGAGGCAGGCCTCGTGCTGTCAGCTCAGAGCAGGCCGGAGGGGAAGGGCTGCCCGGATCGTGCTCACCGTCGTCACGGCAGTGTTGTTACGGGGGATGTTATTACTAGTAGTTGGCATTTATTGGGCACTTGTGCCAGAGGCAAGTCTACGTAGTTTTACATGTAGTATTAACTCGTTTAATCCTCACAATTACCTTGTGAGGTAGATACTCTTCTTATCCCCACTCTTCAGATAAGGCAGCGGTTCTCAACCTGTGGGTCGCGACCCCTTTGGGGGACGAACGACCCTTTCACAGGGGTCGCCTAAGACTATCGGAAAACAAAAAGATATTTACATTACGATTCATAACAGTAGCAAAATTACAGTTATAGAGTAGCAACGAAAATAATGTTTATGGTTGGGGGTCACCACAACATGAGGAACTGGATGAGGGGGTCGCGGCATTCGGAAGGTTGAGAACCGGTAAGATAAGGAAACCCACCAAGGTCATGGAGCTGGGAAGTACCAGCAGTGGCTTTGAACTGAGACAGTCTGCTGCAGAAGCCACAGATGGGAATGGGCCCTGCTCCCCCTCCTTGGGGAATTCTGCCAGGACGTGCACTGGCTACCATCCCAGAGGAACTTTTTGTTAAGTATGTGTTTCAGCTGAAACCTGGGATCTAAATAAGCGAGCGAGCTTTACCACGTCAGGCCCCACAGCTGTGCCCTCACTGAAATGCCTTCCCATCAGGCTGTTCTCTGGCTCCTTTGAAGAGGAAGAAGCTGACAGGTCCTGTCAGTAAGTGCCCATAGCAGCAAATGAGCCTTCAGTCATTGTCCCCAAGAACAGCGGGCTCATAGTCTGTGTGTCCACCTGGGGAGGCAATTACATAGGCCCCCTCTGGCTGCGCCCTTGTGCAGTTCTGAGACCTGGGACATCGACCCCCAAAGGGCTTCTGGGAAGCTGCACATTGTGGGAAGTTCCATGTCTGGTGACAGTAAATATATTTGTAGTGATTCTGTTGTAGTCTTACACATCTTCCATTTTGGAGTATGATCCCAGGGAGCTGTGCTGGGACAGTGTGTGGTGTCTGACACCAAACCCAAGGGGCTCTGAGGGGTTGAGTGGTGAACGGGGCCTGGCACCATCAGTGCAGGCTGTCGTTATAGGAGACATGCTGCAGCGGGAGAAAGGCAGACTGCAGTTTGCAGGGATGGGGCGAGCAAATTGAACCTTGGGCCTGGAGAAAATGAAACTAAGTCTTAAAGTGTGAGTTTTAGTACCAGCCAAGACTTGACTATTTTCAAGATTGAAACCAGACACTGAACAACTAAACCAAGCTGGAAAGTTGCTGTGGCTAAGAGCAGTTGCTGTGTAAAACACTTTCATTTTACCTCAGCAATGTGTAAGCCACCTTCCTGTCCACCCTTCTCCAGCATGTTCTGAGGTGAATAAACAAGGATAGGTGGACCACAGAGCCCTGAGCCCAGGGCTGAAAGGACAACTGGGCCTGTCAGGTTTCTCAATTCAGGAAGAGTAGAGGGTGTTATTCTGATCTCTAGGCCAGCAGACAGACTTAATCGAGTAGGTGGAAGTTGTGCCCACTTAAAGCCAGAGCTGTCACAGCTTCTGCCAACACCTGGGCTCCCCAGCGAGTTCTCTGCCTGGAGAGCAGAGGGCGTGGAAGACACATGGCTTCTCAAACAGAAGAAGCTGAACTGTGGATGGAGTGGTACCGCCCCGTAACTCTAGCTTTTCTCTACCGTCGGCTGTTGGAAGTGTGGCATATCTCCTAGCTGCATCCTGTAAGTTTTGGTATGTTGGGCTTCCATTTTTGTTTGTCTCAAGGTATTTTTTAAATTTCCCCTTTAATGTCTTCTTTGCCCCACTGGTTGTTCAGGAGAGTGTTGCTTAATTTCCATGTATCGTGAGTTTTCCAGAAAACCAGTTTCATACCATTATGGTCAGAGAAGATAACTTGATTTCAGCCTTCTTGAATTTGCTAAGACATATTTTGTGGCCTAACATATGGTCTATCCTCAAAAATGTTCCATGTGTGCTTGAGAAGGTCTACTGCTGTGGTCAGATAGAATGTTCTGTATGTCTGTTAAAGTCCATTTTGTCTAATCCACTCATTGATTCTATGTCTGGATGATCTATCCATTGTTGGGTGTAAGGCAGCGGTTCTCAACCTTCCTAATGCCACGACCCCGTAATACAGTTCCTCATGTTGTGGTGACCCCCCAACCATAAAATTATTTTCATTGCTACTCTATAACTGTAATTTTGCTACTGTTATGAATCGTAATGTAAATATCTTTTTGTTTTCCTATGGTCTTAGGCGACCCCTGTGAAAGGGTCATTCAACCCCCAAAGGGGTCACGACCCACAGGTTGAGAACCACTGTAAGGTATTAAACTCCCCAGCTATTATCGTACTGCTCTTTATTTGTTTTTGCTTTATATATTTAGGTGCTCTTAATGTGTATAAGTATTTACAATTGTTGTATCTTCTTGATGGATTGACCCTTTTATCATCATATAACGACTTTTTCTCTTTTTACTATTTGTGAAGTCTGTTTTATCTAAGTATAGTTACCCTTGACTTTTTCTTGGGGGAGTTACCATTTGCTTGAAATATCTTTTTCCATCCCTTCACTCTCAATCCATGTGTTTTTAAGGTTAAAGTGAGTCACTTGCAGGCAGCATGTTGTTGGATCTTGTTTTTTTAATCCATGCAGCCATTTTGCCTTTTGATTAGGGAATTGAATTCACTTACATTTAATTATTGATGGGTAAGGACTTACTATTGCCGTTTTGTTAATTGTTTTCTGGATGCTTTGTAGATCCATTGTTCCTTGCTTCTTATCCTGCTGTCTTTTTTGCTTGGATTCATTTTGGTATCAGTATGCTTTGACTTCTTTATTATGTTCTTTTGTGTAATTAGTGCAGGTTTTTCCCTTGTAGTCACCATGGGGCTTACCTAAAATATCTTAAAATTATAACACCCTATTTAAAACTGATAACAGCTTAACTTTGATAGTATTCCTAAACTTTATATGTTTACATCTCCCTTCACACACTTTGGGTTATTGATGTTACAATTTATATATATTTATATCCAATAACAGATTATTGTAGTATGGTTATTTTTTCTACATTTATTTTCTTTTCACTTAGAATTTTTCTTTTTTTTTTTAATTGAGGAACAGTGTGTTTTCCCAGGACCCATCAGCTCTAAGTAGTCGCTTCAATATAGTTGTGGAGGGTGCGGCTCAGCGGTTCATGTGGGGATCGAACCGGCAATCTTGGTGTTATGAGCACTGCACTCTAACCAACTGAGCTAACTGGCCGCCCTGTTTATTTCTTTTTAAAAGTTCTTTTAGACATTCATTTTTAAAATCATACCACACTTGTTATTTTAAAAAGATAAGCAAAATGTATTAACTTACCCATAAAAGTTCTTCACATTAATATAATTACTATAATAAACCACTTTCTGATTCATAGTCATTGGCATCACTGTTCTCTAACCAAGACTATGTTTAACTTTGAAAGTAGAGTTGTGCTTACATTACCACCATTACCATATTACAGAATCTAACTTTGACCATATGTTTACCATAACCAGTGAATTTTACCTTAGCTTCTTATGTTTTTATATTGTCAGTTAGCATCCTTTTACTTTCAAAGAACTCCCTTTAACATTTCTTGTAAGACAGGTCTGGTAGTGGTGAATTTCTGAGCTTGTTTGGGAAAGTCTTTACCTCTCCTTAATTTCTGAAGGACAGTTTTGCTGGGTATAGAATTTTTGTTTGACAGGTTTTAATTTCTTTCAATATTTTGAGCATACCATCTCATTCTGGTTTCTAAAGTTTCTGTTGAGAAACCTGCCAATATTCTTATGGGAATTTCCTTGTATGTAAATTCTTTCTTGCTGATTTCAAAATTATTTTTCTTTAACTTTTGATAATTTAATTATAATGTGTCTCAGTGTAGCCCTGTTCAGATTCAACCTATTTGAGGTCCTTTAGGCCTCATGAATCTGGATGTCCATTTGTCTTACCAGATTCTGAAAATTGCAGCCATTATTGCTTTAAATATACTTCCTCTTTCTTCTCCTTCTGGAATTTCCATAATGTAGATATTGGTTTTCTTGTGTGTGTGCTCCCTAAGTTCTGAAGGCTATTTTTGTTTTGTTTTTTACTTTCATTTTTTGTCTTTTAATTCCTCTAACTGGATAATTTCAAATGTCCTGTCTTCTAGGTCACTGCTTCTTCTTCATGGTCAAGTCTGCTTTTGAATTCTCCAGTTTCAATTCAGTTCTCTATTGAATTCTTCAGTTCATTGTATTTTTCAGCTCTAGAATTTGGTGCTTTTTTGGTGGTTTCTGTTTCTTTGTTGAACTTCTCATTTTGTTCATGCATTGTTTTCCTAATTTTGTTTAGTTGTGTGTTCTTGTAATTCACAAAACTTCTTTAAGAGGATTACTCTGAATTCTTTGTCAAACACTTCACAGGTCTCCATTTCTTTAAGGTCAGTTATCGGAGCTTTTTAAGTTTCCTTTGGTGGTGTCATGTTCACCTGATTTTTCATGATCCTTGATTCTTGAAGTTGGTATCTACACATTGGAGTAAGAAGTCTCCTCTTCCAGATTTGCTTTGGCAGAGACAGTTCTTCACCAGTCAACTCAGTTTAGGTTTCCGGTCATGTCTGCTGGTAACGTTCTTGGGCAGGTGAGGCTTGCTTTTTTAGACAAGGCCACTCACTGCCCAAGCTCTGTGGTCAGGGGTCGGGTGGGGGTGAAGAGGTAGGGAGGTACCATTAGCTAAGAACAGTTGGATAGGACTGTTGGCTTGGTTCCCTGCCCAAGAAAGGCTGTAGGATGGGCTCTGTAGTTGTCTGGGTTCTCTGATCAGGTTTATAGACAGGTGGGTCTGGGGACTATACTTTGCAATAGGCAGGATCATAAATTAGACTTTCCGCCCTGGCAGGGCAGCAGGATGGGCCTCAGGACCTGCACAGCTCCACCTCTGGGTACTTGAATGAGGCAAGACTGTACACTGAATTCCATGGCCAGACGCAGCCACCGGTTTTGTTCTGCAGATGAGGAAAGCCATGGGCTGTGCGCTCTCTGGTCAAGTACCACTATTAGGACTGTTAGGTGAGCCATGCAGTTTCCAGTGTGCTTCGATTATGTTCATTGGTAGAATAGGCTGAAAGCTGTATTCAGAAACGCCCAGGGCTATGAATTACTTTCCCTGCCCAAACAGATTGGGAGAACTGACCTCGAAGAGTGGCAAGGTTCTTTGTGATCTTGTTTCAAGTCATCGTGCTCCCCAAGTTCCCTGGCCGAATGGTGCTACTGGCTTTGCTCTGCAGATGATCAGCTCTGCCTGCCGTGCTGTGCTTGAGTATTGCTGGGCTGTGCAGCTTCCAGGTGGTCTAGCCAGCCTCTCTGGTCAGGTGGGGACCAGGAGCTATACTCAGCAGTGAATCAAGCTGTACCTCAGCTCCCCTGCCTGGGTGAGGTCAGACTAGCCACCAGGACCAGCAGGGCTCTTCATTTAAGGACCTGAATCAGGCAGGCCTGCATGCAGCCAAGTTCCCTGGTCCGACTGCAGCATCGTCTTGGCAGATGAGCAAAGCTACTGGCTGGGACTACTACTTGGATGCTGCAGGTAGGAATTCAGCCTGCAAAGGTCCACGTGCTGGTTGGTCCAAGTCCCTCCTCTTTCTTCTGCGTCACCATCAGAGTCCCAGTTGTTAAGGACCACAGATTCCCCCATCAAACCCAGTGGCAAGACTGGAGTGGGGCCTCCCAACAAGCAACCCACAACACTAGGGGAGCTGGATGTCCTCTCTGGGCTCTCTTTTCCCAGGGGAGAAACTGTAGGTAGACCTGTCAGTGTGGTGCTGTGCTGGCTGGGAGGGGCAATGCTGTGCTCATGTAGCTGCACCGCTTTCCCTTCTAATGTGGTCTGTCCTGGTCTCTGTGGTGCACCGGGGTGATTCCGTTTCATCCCCGTATTCTAGGATTTTCTCAGTGGTGTCTTGTCCATGATCAGTTGTTAGCTGTTCTTGTAAGGGAGAATGAAGTCAGGGATGACCTGTCAGTGTCTTGGTGACATCACCTCTACTCTGCCTTTGTCTGATTCAGTCTGCGTCAGGCTTAATCCTAGGGAAAAGTGCCTCTCATTCAACAGGCTATGAACAAATGTTGGCTTTCAGTGTAGCCCTGCCTTCCATCCTCCTTGCCTCACACACAATGCTTCATACACATCTCATTACTGACTCTCCTGCACAAATGCCCTCACCTCTGTTCATGCTTTTTCTGCCTAGAATGCCTTCTCTGACTGGTAGGTTCCTACCCATCCTTTAAAACCCTGCACAAATATCAGCCTTGTAAAGCCTTACCAAACCACCACAAATCATCAGTCCATCCGTCTCATGCCATCTAGCTCCTTGCTCACACAGTACTTCTCATATTCCATTTACTTCTTTACACACTGGCCTGTCCCATTTGGGGCAAGGACTTATCTGAGTCTTAGCTCAGGAAGCGTTCGATGGAAAGAGAATTCAACATTCAACATACAGCCACTGAAATTAGGAATGGGAGTTTAGTGACTCTCCCAAGAGTTCAACAAATACTATTCCTCTAGCTTCTAGGAACCTTAAGGAAATGTGGTTTCTCAATACTGTGATCGTAAAGCCTCTCCCTTCCCCCCGACCCCACCAGCTACCAGCTCAGGAAGCACCTGGCCCACCTTCTGCACATGAAGCAGCTTGGAGCCAGAGACATGGACAGATGGAACCGAGAGTGCGTGGCATTGCTCCTTCTGGTTTGGAGGAAGGAACTAGAACTAAAACCCCCGAAGACCGTCACAGTAAGCAGGACCGCCAAGAATCCATCCAAGAGTAGCTTGGGCACCAAGTCCACCAGGCAGTCAGTGCTCAAGCAAATCTATGGTAAGTGTGCTCCGGGCACTTCATAGTTTACAACAAAGCACCCTCAGAGAGTGTCATGTCAGAATCTGAAATGGGATTTAATTACATTGGGCAAACCCCATTCAGGTAGGAACTTGATTATACTTTGAGGCACCCAGAGAATTCTCAGCACATTTAGTACCTCCCTTCCAGGAATTCTGTGTCAGAGTTGGTGTGAGGAGGCATTCTGGCATCTCAACCCAGAGAGCCTTCTAGCCATGAGATCCTCTGCTGGGCTACATAACTGAAAGCCTCACCACTGCAACCACTTCAGGCCACTACTTGGGTCTTCCCCTTAGGTTTACCAATTTGGAGAACACCAGGCACAGGGAGACCGTGCCTGCCTCAATTTGACCTTCCCTATGCTAAGACAGTGCAGGGTTGCCTGTCTAGGATGCCCTAAACCCAAGCACTACCATAATTAGCAGATGAACTGCTGCAAATTAAAACATTTTCAGCTCTGGAAAAGAGCCCACCCAAATAAACTCAGCAGAGAACAAGCCTGGCTAGTTCCCCAACAGAAAAAAGTTGAGCCAAGGCACCTTTAGAAACATATCTGTGGCCCAGGCAACAAAATCTCAGGACTTGACCGTGGACCTATGTGGTATTTCCACACCACCCCTAATTTATTTTGGCTGACACTTGCAAGCTCAAGCCTTCACCTTAAGGAACTCAGAACCTGGTCAGGCCACAGCTGTCATTGGTCAGAGATAGATCATTGTTGGTTGGTTTCAGGTTGTTCTCAAGAAGGCAAAGTACATCACCCCACAAGATCTTCAAAAGCCCATTCTGTGCTGCGTCTCAACTCAGGTAAGGCAGCCACTGCACTGGCAAAACAGACTGGGGAGAGACAGTGCGGGGAGGGAGTTTCCTTTTGTTTCATCCTCAAAGTTAGAAGACATTAGAACAGAGATCGCCAAGGGTTTCCAACGGTCACTTGATTTCAGGTATGCATGTTTTCCATCCCCTTTTCATGGAATTATTACTGCAGTCAACATGTCTTCAGAAGAGGCAAGTTCCTTTTATAACCCAAAGCTCTTAACATTACCACCAGTAGATACAGTAAATGGTAGCCGCTATTGATCCTTTACTTACTAGTTCACATCAAGGGAGGGGAAATGAAACTACTGTTCTTCTTTCAAGAAATACCGTGCAAGTTCTTGTTCCATTTTGGTTTCACAGTAAGGTCTTCCACCTCCTCCCTAAAGACAGGAAGAGGCCCTTAACCACAAATTCTGGCTTTTGCTTTTTAGGACCCCACAAGGAAGACATTAATATTTAATAGCATATGCAATTCAGGCTCAACTGCAAACTTTCACTCATACAGGAGCAGCTCAGGGAACTTGCTTTTCAGCTGCAAAACAAGAGTGTTTTACTCAGGGCCCCTTCATTCACATGAGCATTAAATTTGGGTGATAAGTTCAGTGCTGTCAGCAGTTAATGCCAGGTCCAGTGTTTCTCATGAGTGGCTATGGCAACACCCTCCCCCCAGCCTCCCTGATCTAGTCATCCTGCAGGACAGAGTGCAGCTGGGAAGGTGAACAATGACTGTCAGCATGAACTTTAACATTCATTTAGTTTTTGATGGAGGGGGAGACCTGGAGCTAGGGGGAGAGTAATTACTGCCAAACCTTTAATAAGAGCTGGGCAACTTGTAATATAGGCAGGCTGATCAGGGAATGGTGGGTGGGGTAACTGGAAACTTTCAAAGGAATCAAGGCCCATAGTTCTATGTAAAACAACTCGTTATACTTGAGTGAATTGAAGTGTCAAAAACAGAACTCAGATATAACTACCAGAGAAGTAGCATTTAGATAATCAAATATTATAAATTAGATAATCAGAGCATTTTTTACTTTGTCTCAAGAAAAATCCAGTACTACCAGAAATCTTTAAAAATGGAGTTTAGGAACATAAAAGCTTTTTAAAGGACCCGCAGTTAAAGGAAAGAATAAAATTCAAAGAAACGCATAATGGTTTCTTAGGACTTCATATGAACAGACAGCTTGTTTGTCCTACACATAATTCTGACTGGCTTGAAAATGGACAAGGACTGAAAAGAATCCTTTTCTAAGCCTAAGCTTGGGGCAGCACAAGGTTTTATTAGTCCCACCCACCACTATTAACCATTAACCAGTGAATAAGGTGGATGGTCATAACTGCTAACTAGTTTAGCTGAAGCCTGTATGTTTTGTGCAGGAAACATCTCTAGAATTTCCATGAAATCGGTATGACTTGAGCATACACGGAAGTTTCTGCAATGTGAATTCAGATGCCAAATTGAACCAGAAAGAAGAAATCATTAATTTTTGTCTTGTTCAAGTCTTGGCTAGAAACGTTAATTCTTTTTTGCTTGGAGAATTCCATGGGTTGAATTATCTGCTTTTCCTCACCGTCCTATTTAGCTTTAGGAAATTGTTTGGCGCATTGTAGGTACTCAAATATTTGATGAGTGAAGATCTCCACAACTTGGGGAGAGGCTGTGGTAGTGCCTTTACCCCTTAAAAAGCAGTAAATGAGCTGGAGCTAGCAAAACAAACAGCCTCCTTGGACTGTTTCTCTACACATACTCCGGAGACACTTAACAATCTCTGCTCTCTCTGGTCTTCCACATCCACCCCTGCAAACGACCCACAAAGAATAGCAGCATAACAATCTGTGTGATCGTTATTTTGGGGCCCAGTTCTTTAAAATAACTCCCTTTAAAAAATCCATTGCAATGAATGGCATAACCATGGCTGAAGTGATGACTGGTAATGGTACCTCTTGTGTGAATGCAGACCATTCCTGCCCACCTACAGAGCTATGCAGATGACAACTCAGATGTAGATGGCTACAGCAAAGGCAGCCAAAAACACGCCCGAGTTCCAAAACAGTAGTTCACTTTAAAATAACTTTATTGAAGGAACAGTAATAAAACCAGGAAAGAAAAAGACACGTTTGTAACTTTTTAGAACTACTCACCTTTCATGTTTGCTTCTTCAATCCCCGGAAGTTAGGCGCATGCAGCATTCTGGCCTCAGCAAGGTCTCGCCACCATTTGGGGCCTCGGGACCCTCACTTGTTAAATGAGGGTTGAGTACACCACTAATGTTTTCCAATGATGGTGTCCTAGAACTTTGTAATTTCCAAGTCATAAAAAGGATTTAAAAATCCACTTGAAATGTGATATGCCTATCAGTCTATCATCTGAATAATTTTCAAACAAACCTGTTTTCTAGAATGGACTATAGCCCAGTGTGTGGGACATGGAGTTAAAAGACACCTGTGTGTCTGTGTAAGTTTGTGTTATATTAGAGACGCACAGAGACAAAGATACCATACCAGTTACTCCAGGCAGACTGAAGACCTAGGTTCTAGTCCCAGCTCAAGTGCCTACCCCTCCACTCAAGGTTCTTCCTTGAGAGAGATCACGTATCTTAGAGATGACAGATGTAAGGCTGATAAATCATTCTATCTCTACAATAAACTGGCTGTCACCTTACTGAGCACCATGGGTAGTCCAACACTAAACACTTATTTCCTTACCACCAATGAACTCTTCCTTTCAGCATTAAAATTAATAACCTGAATATCTACCTGGTGTTTGTTTTTAACAGTGAGCAACTTGCAGTGTATACACCTCCTTGAGAACAGTGGAAGATCAAAGAATTTCTCTTATAACCTGCAATCAGCTACTCAATCAAAACACAAAACAAAGCCTCGCCTGCCTGTAGAGGAAGACTGCATCCGGGGTAACCCCAAGAGCTAGTGTGGAGTTCTCATTCTCTGCTGCTTCTCTTTCACATCTCGGGAAACTTGAGTAGCCATGCCCAAAGCCTCATTAGCCTGAAAATGTGTTAACAACTGAAAAAAGGTCTGCGTTAGCTTTCTGCTCTCAGCACTGTTAACCCGCGCTGGAAGGCCCAGGGTAGACGATTCGCATGCTAACTGCCTAGCTGTCTGCCTTCACCTCAGTCAGCGTGGCTGGAAAGGAGAATTTATAATTAACAGTAAAGTCTAAGTAAAACTAGGAACGTGAGTGCCACAGGGCTTGCTAGCTTGGGATTCCTGCCAGGCAGCTGGTGCAGGCATGGCTTTTTGGCTCCAGTGAAGAACCTAAATGAGATGGGAGGATGCTGTCCTACAGCAGCCACCTTCATTTCACCACTTTTCCGGAATCTAATGGAACAACTTCATTACAGACAGCACATTCTGTTGTGCCAACATTATCAGTTTTAGGCCAGAATCACGACCCAGCGTTTGCTTTGAGGAATTTTCTGTAAGACCGTTAACAGATGCTCTGTTCACCTCGGCTGACTCCTTACATGTCACGGTTCATGTCAGCCTCTTAAGGCCACAGGCTGCTGTCACTTCTCTGTGAAGGGCATTACTCGTATCGTGGCACCAAGGCATCAGCCCATTTATTTAAAAGGCACCAATTCAGACCTTAACATTCTTGTTTTCTGCCTGACCTGCAGAGGTGAGCAGTCTTATCAAAACGCCATTCCTATTGACGGGAAACTGCTAACCACATTCTAGCTCTGTAAGAATGTGAAATCTAGTGACTGGGGGCTTTTTCACATTTTTAAGGATAAAGCTAATGTGTAGAAATGTAGACAGGAGGCATAAACAGTGACATAGTAGGCTCACAAATATTTCTAGGACTGCTTCCATTTTCTTAAAGATTACTGCCACCCTTGTCCTGACAGTAAGAGATAGGAAGCAATAAAATGTTAACTTAATTACCTTGGTGTTTTACTTTGCTAATTAAGTTATTTCATGATTATGAAAATAATGAATATATCATAGAAATAATTATGTACAGCTATTAATTTTTTAAGAACTATAATGGATAATTAGTAGAAAATCACTTTGACAGTAGTTACCTCGATCAGACCAACCACCATTTAGGTACAGGAAAATCCAGAACGATAGCGCTGTCTTGAAATCTTGCCCCTGCACAGAGGGCTCCAAAACCTCTGTAAATAACAGAACTCTACAGTGAGAAGCTCAGTCACGCTGAATAAGGGCAACCACTCCCGAAGAAAACAAAAACTGGTTTCTGTTGCTGTCTGAGTAAACTGGAGCTGAGAATACAAAGAATGAGGTTTGCCTAAAAGGGATCACAAAATTTAGCGAATTCCTCGGTAAAGAATAGATACCATATTATCACTCTGTATTATATAAATATTCAGTGCCTATACAATGTAAAACACACTACCACATAGCACGTGCTAGGCCAGGAAGCCAGCCTGCATTCTTTTCCTACCTTTGTGCAAAGGAAGGTCCATAAACAACTTTAAAAGTTCAGCTTTAATGACAAATATTTATTACATCAGTCTCTCTTCAAAATTAGATGCAAATAAACAATTTCAAACAGGAAGTGCCATCGAGCCTCTTCAATACACTGTGTTCAACGTGCTGGGCCCCTGGGGATGCCCGGTGATATACACGCTGAAGCAATAATGTAAGTCTGCGAGCCACTGCTCCTGAACACCTCCACTCTTCAATGTCTGCAGAGAAAAGCAAGAGTAATTTGAGAATTCTACCAAAACTACTATGCTCCCTGAAGTGTTTTCACACCCAAACAAGATCAGAGCCATTGCAACAGCACATCTATCAATCACCACAGGACACCTTACCATAGGAAAAGGGGACCTTTTATTTGGGCATTGTCACAGGCAGTGAAAATTCCTCAAGTACAAGTGCTACCGGTTTCTTGTTTGGTATGTTCCGTCCCACACGCGCTAGGAACTAATGAAGTTTCACCGTCCACCATCCCTACACTTCAGACGTCCTCCCCTTGGCATTCTCGAGTCTCTAGATCATACTAACAGCAACTGAGAGTAATTCTACAGGGCCCACTGACGATTTCTGTCATTCTCTTCCTTATGGAGGTGGGCTGATTCCCCAACCTTAGAATAATCCAAATTCTTGACTTTCTTCCCTTTTATTTCTGAATTACCATTACATGTACCAATTAATAACCCCCAAATACGTCTACAAAAAACCACCCTACCTCTCCCGAACTAAAAACACTGAAAGAATCCTAGAGAACAGCACTGCCCCCACCCCAAAACAGACGCAGCTGAACAGAGAACCAACTCTTAGATAAAGCTGAGGCTGCAACTTCCTTCTTCCAACTGCTTCCTACTCTCCAGGGAACTAACTGGATATTGGCCTGAAGTTTACTCCTGCTAAATAATTTCCTAATGACAGCTAACATTTGTAGAGCACTTAATAAATGTCAGTGACACTAAAACCTTTACTTGCCTGATCTCATTTAATGGTCACCAAAACCCAACAAAGTTTTACTTTAGTCCGATTTCTACCACTAAGAAAACAAGCTGGATAGGTTTTAAAACTTCCCAAACTATCAGTTATCCAGGAGTCCATTAGAATCCAGGTAGCAGTGACTCTGATGCCTGTACCTTTTCCAACTAAGCTGCCTGCCACCTTAACTCAGCTTGAGTACTTTAAGGCGTCTGCAGCTGATCCTGGGATCAAAGACAAGCCCCTGATTCGGTAGCACGTACTAGACTGCAGAAGCCCTGGGAAATCGCCACACTGGGCTTAACTGCAGGAGCGAGTCATGCACAGGAACCCTGGCCTCCCAAGAGCACCCCCCATGCCTTGCCCGGGAATCCTTTCTAGCACTGATAGAACAGGCTTCTTACTGTGATATTCTTGATGATCTGCTGCACCAAGATGGCATTGGTCAACATGTGAGTCCTGAGGGGTGCATGCTGGAGTAACAGGCGCAGCAGCTGGCCCACCACAGGCAGCTCCTCAGGCCCAGCTCTGTTCACCCGCAGGCTCTGCAGCATCAACTTGAGGACTCGAGGCAGGAGAGCCAGGACTGAGACACAGACTCCCCACAGCTTGTCCCTACAATAACAGACAGAAATGAGTCAGCCAACACATACAGTGAAAGTACCCTTTCTGTATTTCCCAAAAATAAAAACGTCCTTTTAAGAAACATGGTGTTTTCTGATAAAACCCCAAAAACCAAAACTAGTAAGAACTGGGTTTCATCAGAGCTAAATAAGCAAATCTAATGAAGAATTAGCTGTTCTCCCAATTTAATGGGTTCTGGGAAGCCTAACAAGCGGCATTTTCCTGGGCTTAACAAAACATTCTTGAAGCCCTAGTGATCTTATATAACGCAGAATTAGCTAGAGAACAGAAAGATCTACACAGGCATACCATTCTCTTCCACTGGACATGACTCAACTGTCCATAACACCAAATATCAAAAGAGTAAGACTATCCCACTGGTAAAAAAGGAAGAGGAGAACTTCATGAAACTCATAAGTCTATGACCTGGATTATGAGCCTCTTCAATGTTTTTGAACAGTGCAGATTTGCAGAGCAACATGTGCTCACAAGGGAACAAATGGATTTCAGAAAGTGGCCAATAAGGGACTATTACTACACTACTAGGTCATGGAAGGCCAGAAATGGTAAATCCAGACTTGAGTAAGAATCACTCCCTTGGTATGTTACAGAGCAGGAACAAAAATGTTTTATGATAGCAGTGAACGTGTAGCTAGCCTAACGACATTCTAGAAGAATGTCAATTAAATGGAATGATACATCTTTTGGAGAAGAGTCCACTGGCTGCTAAAGGCTCTGATCTCAGTCCGTTACGATTTTTATACCAGGAAATGCATAATCCTCCCGGTCCCCAAATCTTTCTAAGTGGACCTGGCTACTTGCAGATGCAGGAGCAGCCCTCTCCTCATTTGCCCAACCTCCCCAACTCCACAGAAAGCAATTGCATCAAAGATGGATACTGAATCCATACTGACTCTTATTTGAAGAGACTATTCAGCTTGTTGATTCATACACAGCTAGGCTAGGATAGCCACGTGCAAAGAGAAGAGAAAGCCAGCCTACAGACTCAGCTAACGATGCAAAGGCAGAGAGAGAAAGACATACAATCTAAAAGAAAAGGAACAGAGAAAACTCCTTTGGATCCTACTGGGTTTCAAATTCCTAGTCCTTGGGTTTTTTATAAGTTACTTCTGAAATGTTCCAATATATTCATTTTCTTTACTGACCAAACTTCGATGAACGGGCTTATGCGTTCTACATCAAACCAAATATAAGTATATTAATAGATGAGTCAAGTTTAGAATTCCACCTTCACACACAAGTTCAGAAAATTGTCAAGCCAAAGAGAAATACGAGAGACCTGGATACCACAAGTGATAGAAGATGAAATAGCACATGAACAGCCATTTTTGGGTGTTCTATGAGTTTTCATATATAAGGATAATTTTACTTACCCTATAAAGTGTTTAAAGTACAGAACCGGGACCAATGAAGTTGAGGTTTCAGCTCAACATAAAGCAATGGTTCTAAACCACTCTAGAGAAACTGATAAGAATTTCAGCATTTTACATACAATTTCCAGGAGTTCACCTAACTCCACAAACTTCTGATATATTCTGCTCAGATAATACCAACTTCCCCCCTTACTCCAAACAGAGAAATACAGATGTAATACGTAAGGGTTTTCAACTGCTATCAGTGTTGGAAGCTGAGGCTTCATGCACCGGGTAAGGGAGGCAGGGAGCTAGAACCAGGCTCCCTGTATGTAGCTGAAAGTTAGGAAAATGCAGTGTGCAACTGTCCCATAGCAGTCTCCACAACCTCCAAAGAACTCACAGAGGTGCACTCAGAGAAGAGGTGTACAACCAAAATATGAGTTTTCTCAAGCCCATGAAAATCAATGTCCACAGCTCCACCTGCTCCCCTGAATAAGGGAGAATTCCCACACCAGAGAAAAAAGGAAAGAACAGAACAAACTGACAGGAACTTTATAAAGTTAACACCAATGAACAAGCAAGAATGACAAAGAGGCAAATAAAAACCCAAATTAGATGAAAGAAAACAATAGCTGATGAAATAAAAACTCAATAGTATTAAATTAAAGAATTAGCGAAGAGGAAGATGTTAAGAGAGAGGACAGAAAGGGAAGCTAGCTAGGTATGTTTCAAAGGAATTTTTAGGCGAGAACAGCAACAATGGGGAAGATAACAGTCAGAAATAACAGTATTTCTCAGACCTGAAAATATTGTGTCTTCTAATTAGAGGAGCACACCAAGTCTCAAACCTATACCAAGACACATCCTGATCTGACACACAATAATGATAACGAGAAAACAGTAAAAGCACAGAAAAGAATAGATTACTAGCTACAAATCCAGAGGGCTCAGTAAACAGCAGATTTTCCATTCGTAACAAACGAGTCAGGAAGTCAACAGAATAGTTTCTCCAAAGTCCAGTCGCCACAGTTTTGAACAACTTGGATTGGTCAGGCCTGATTTTCTTGGCCAGCACTTGTGAAAACAAAGGCTACCAGTAACTGACTGGCACTTATTATTTGTTATCAACCAAACACCTTCTCTAAGGGCGTAGGAGTGCCCTGAAAAGGAAATTTTAAGTACAGGGATCCGCCACTTTTTAAAAGCTCATATTACACCACTTTAAAGTTAGGAAAGACCTATCTTAGTACCTGTTTTCACTAATGGAAAGATATCCAAAGAGAATTTCCACCTTTATGAAAAAAGGCAAAAAGCGAAATAGCATTCAGTGTTTGTTTTGTAACAGCTGTTAAAGAGGATGCCGCACCCCAAGCAGCGAGGTGTCCTTCCCTAGAACCACACTCAGCATGTCAGCAGCAAGCTGCCCGAGCTCTGATCGTGTCTGTGAGCACCTGTGCTTTACCTCGATTTATCTTGTGCATTGTTAGCAAGATGTGTCCTTGGGTATCAGAAAAGCCTGAGAGAGCTCTTAAGGTGTTATGCTTAGTGTAAAACTGAACATAATTAAGCATTTCGATTGTGGTTTGTGTATGTGTTGAATTTTGGGCCTGGGAAGACTCAGAAATTTTTCCATTTAAGTTAATGGTAATTTCTTCTTCACTTTACACCATTTTGGAAAGTATTCATAGGAACACTCTACTTTCGCATAACAGAGGAAACCTGTACTAAGACTCTGACAACATTTCCTTGTGACTAAGTCATGTCATTCCAAGAGATGTACTGGGTCCTAGTAATATCAACCTTTCCAATACCAAGTATAAAACACTTTTAAAACTAGGCATTTTAAACAGGTGAAGTATTACGTACACTGAGTTTTGTTCAGTCCAGCCATACGAAGTCAAAACATGATGTTCCTCTAAAGAAACTACAAAAGATCTTTGAAACTTCTTTTCAAAATGTTATTATAGAGTAGGGGTCCTAGACCACAGCCAATCCAGCTCACTGCCTGTATTTGTAAATCAGATTTTACTGGAAAACAGCCACACCTATTCATTTACATATTACTTGTTAACTGCTTTTACACTACCAGGAAAGGGTTGAGAAGTTATGACAAGAAATTTTATAGCCCTAAAAACCTAAAATATTTACTGACTCTACAGAAAGAAGTTCACTAACCCCTGGTATAGAGAAACAAAAATGAATGAAATCCATTTCTGAATCAACACAAATGACTCTCACAATGATGAGAATCAAATCACAAAAAAATACAGTATGTTTCCTTTTATATAAAATTCTTAAAATACACAAAAACAAAAATGCTACTGTTTACAAATGCATATAAAATGTTTTAATAAAAAGGAAAGGAAGTGATGAACACAAAAGTGATCTCTGGGGGTTGCACAAGAGAGAAACGTAACTGTGGAGGGTGCATGGCGTGTGTTGCTGGCAATGTTCTACTTCTGAACCTGGCGGCTGGTTAGATGGATGTTCCCTTTATGCTTGCTTTTCAACTATATAAATGTTTTATATAAGCATATGCACGATATATTTTTATGACTTTAAAAGTTCAAAAAAGACTAGAAAAGCAAACATCAAAATGTTAACAGGTAAATATAAGAAATATTTACTCATCTGTTAAATTCTTTTAAAAAGACCTTCTGCAATGAATTTTAATACGCATACCAAAAAGAATATAAGCCTGAGAACACTTTTTAAAAATTAAAGTGAAGTCTTCCAAACGATCCTAGCAGCTTTAGTCTGAATTTCATATAGGAACAAAAGTACTGACTAATTGCAAACACTAGCACCTTAGAACAATATCCTTAAGTCCAGGAATTTAAAATTCCACTCTGGCTAGTTCCTAATGAAGGCCAAACGCAATACAAAGGCTTGTACTAATAAACCCATCCTTCTCCAGGTAGAATTTCTTTCCTTGCTAGACCTATAGCGATGTTAATAAGGGAAGCTCTCAAGAAACTAACTTTTCAAATTTGTAGCTTAACGGAAAAAATAAAAATCCTCCCAACTCTAGCGGATTCATGAAGGACAAAGAAAAAGCTAGCTAAGTTTATATAAACTCTGAAAGAAAATGTGGGACATTTCTCAAGCTACTTCTCTTTTACTCGTATTTTAAATTAATTTATTATTGGTGAGGGGAGTACAATAGATAGGAAAAAAACTAAAGAATACAAAACTATTACCTCTTCCTCAGATGTTCTGCTTCTCCTTTCTCTAAAGTGAGCAGAAAATACAGAAGACTGTAGCAACAAGAAGCCAAAAACGGCATTAGAGTCTCACTAAGTACACACGTGTGATCCAGGAGCTTACAGATGACACCCAAAACACAGCCAGCAGTGCTGTCAGGAATAACAGTCAACCCAACCTAGGCAGAGAAGAATAAGATTAATGACCTCTTCACAACAGTCCCTCTTCCCCAAGGTAAAACCAAACCCCATTAATTGGATAGTTAACCTTACATCACCTTTACTGAAAAATACTATATACATAAACATGTCACCTGCCATACCTTTGAAGTCCCTGTTAAATGACTTTGAAAAAGTGCGAACTTAAGAAATACTATTGGGTTGTCGTAAAAGGCATGACATATTTTTTCTATATTTTTCATTGCAAAAATGCGTCATGACTTTTCCAACAACCCAATATAACCTAATTCACTGCTTCCCCTTCATGACAAAGTCTTCTAAAATTTTCTAGGTGTTACAATTCCTACTATTGATCAGAAATACCATTATTTAAAAGGATTATTTAAAAGTACCAAAGAAAATCTTGATACCAATAATCACATTTATATGATCTTTAGATTATTCTGACTGGAAAACTCTAATATCTGGCACCACCCCTACACAAGAGTTCAATTTTGCAATTAACCTTCCCCTGCTCTTTGATTTAGCTAGTCATTAAGACATGACTAAGAAAAATACCTGCAATGGAGACAGGAAGTTATTACTAAACACTTGGCTGCTTCACTGCCCCAAAACTCAGGTAAGGGACATCACGGTATGCTAATTCATCTGGACTGTATAAATTGTCATTGAGGTGTACTCTCACTCGTATGCATGGTTTAAATCTCCTAGAAACAACTGTTGAGTAATAAAAAAAGTGTGCAGGCTCACGGTCTTACCTTTCCATCAGGTTGTCTGAAAATAGTGGTCTACACTGACTGGCACGCTGATCATCTACTAGGATAATGAATGTAATGAAAAGAGGGCGTATATTTCTGGAGTGGAAGTGGGGAAAAAAAAAAAAGGTGGGGACACAAGGGACAAGGATTGTAAGTTTTATAGCAGGAAGAAGAGTACTGGGAATTCAAAGCAGTATTCTTCCTACTCAAAGGAAATAACATTTTAAAGGAGAAAAGGAGGTGTGGATGTGCCTATAAAATTATGCAAACAAGTAAGAGTCCCTGGAAGATAAAATCTGGGATCCCTCCTTTGCACTAGAATACATTATTATAGAAAGCCAAAGGTCCAAGTGTAAACATTGAAGAAGTTAAAAAAAAAATCCAGGCACACCTAATGTGAATTTACTACCAATGGGAACAAGAGACACCCACTGGCCGGAAGACCAGTCAGTCTCATGGCTGGGCTCCCTCCCTCCAGTGACCAGGCCTTGAACCAGTTAGGTGATATCCCTACTTTAGACCCCAAATCCTCTCGGTAGAAATTAGGCCCTGTTCTGGATGCTGGACTCCCAATACACTAACACCAAACACATGTTACTTGAAGTATTACAAGTCAGAAGGACCTGAGGCATAATTTTAAGGTCTTTCATTGCACAGATGCAGGAAGTAAGATCCTGGCAAAAGGGGATTTTCTCAACCTCAAAAATTAATTAGCAACAGCCAGGAAACACACCAAGATTTCCCAGTTCTGGCCATAGCATCATGCTGAGAGAGGCTATTAAGCTTAGATTTTCACTCTCTCCTTGGCTATGGCAAACCCAATCTTAACCAATGAATCTATAGGCTTTCTGACGCAACAACAACAAAAAAGGTGTAAGTATATTTACCAAATGCTTACTGATGGCACTCTGCAGGATGTCAAAGCTCTGGCTTCGGGCAGGGATAACCAATAAACTGTGACAAACTGTCTGTCAGAGAAGGAGAAAACCATTAACCAAACTGGGACATTTTAAGTCACAAACAAGTTCAACAGATTTTTTTTTTTTTAAGCCACCCACTCTACATATTTACAGGAAACTTAACAAAAACTGACTCTGAGGATGCAAATGTCAAACAATCATCTCATATATGGGCTAATTTTCCAAATAATTCATTTATTATACATTTACTGAGTTAGTTCTATTAGGTGCCATGCACAGGAATGAGTGAATGAGAAACTCCTCTCACAGCCCATGTAGCTTATGATTTACCAAGTACAGACTATATTTCTATTAAGTACTACAATAAAAACGTCTGACTGATATTAGCAAAGGCCTGACAAGTCTTTTTTCCCATTTGGTAGAAAAACAGATCATACAAAAATACTTATGATTCAGAAAATACTAATACCCTGTTCAAATTAATTATTAGTCTCCTATTCCCCAAAGGTAAAAGAGAATAATTTATAGGAAAAGAAAAATATGGCGGAAGTGGAAGTCAAATCCCTAATATTTTTAATTTTCTAAGTTTTCAAGAAAACAAGAAGAGGGAAGGACAGCATCAAACTCTCCGAGGCATCGTAACAGAACTCCCGAAGTTGATGGAGTATAGTGCCAAAAATGAAATATGCAGAAAAATCTCATGGAGGGACAAAGATAAGACTGGTGGAAAGAACATTACACTAGGAAGAGGACAGTCAGGCTACCTTTTAGAGAACTGTCAATCAACTCTGAAAATCAACAGTTCTATGCATTCTCTATAAAACCTCTTGTAGACTGATACCATTCAGTTTTCACATGTCAATTTTTCTTACCTTTTATACCTGTAAGTAACAATGTAAACAACATATTTCCACTCCATCTTCCTACTTCAAAATGAGCAGTGAATATTTTCATTATCAAAAGGTAAATCACATTTGAATAGGCCCATTTAATAATAAATGACCATTTAATCCCTTTCCTTCTGTCTCCCCTTCCCTTCCTGAACAATTCAGTTCTAAAGCCAGTGTGTGGAGCCAAGCCAGGTAACCCTCAGCAGTAGAGTGGGTGGGAGAACTGCAGTGGCCCAGAGCAGGCTGTCCATGAATAAACAGAGGAAGACTGTGCCTGAGAGGTGGCATTCAAATGGGATGAGGAAGACACCTACTCAGAAGGGTGGCACCAAAAGGAGACTTGTTATAGACAAAGGAGTTGAAAACATATCCACACAGAAACCTACACATGGATGTTTATAGCAGCTTTGTTCATAACTGCCAAAATCTGGAGGCAACAAGGATGTCCTACAGTAGGTCAATGGATAAAAATCTGATATATTCAGACAATGGAATATTATTCAGTACTAAAAAGAAATAAGCAACGAAGCCAAAAAAAACCCAAAAAACAGGAGGGACCTTAAATGAATATTACTAAGTGAAAAAACACAAAACTATAATCTGAAAAAGCTCTATACTGCATGACTCCAAATATGACATTCCAGAAAAGGCAAAACTACAAAGACAGTGAAAAGATCACTGGGGGTTTGCTAGCGGTTTGGGGAGGTGGGCATAGGCAGAACAGAGGATTTAAGGGCAATGAAAATACTCTGTATTATATTATACCATAATGATGGATACATGTCATTATATATTTGTCCAAACCCACAGAAGGTACACCACCAAGAGTGAACCCTAATGTGAACTATAGACTTTCGGTGGACTATATCAATGTAGATTCATTTATTGTAACAAATGTACCACTCTGGCAGGGAATGTTAATGGTGGAGGCTACACATGGTAAGGGAATGGGGGCAGGGGGGCTATACGAAATATCTGTTCCTTCCCTTAAATTTTCCTGTGAACCTAAAGCTGCTCTAAAAACAGTCTTAATTTTTAAAAAAAAAAAATTTTTTTTTGAGTTTATGATCAGATTAGACACTACAGGAAAAAATGCAGTGAACTTGACATAGTATACTCTCTGAAACAGACAGGGAAAGGTTTTAAAAAAATTCTCAAAAGCTTGCAGGATAATACCAAGTGGTCTAACATACATGTAAATTGGAGTCCCAAAGAAGGGGACAAAAACATTTTTTAAAGAAATAATGGGTGATATTTTTTTCCCAACACAATAAACTATAAATCTAATCAAACATTCAGGAAACATCAAGCTAAGGAAAAAAACACATAAAGGAACCCCACAGCATAATCAAACTGCTGATAAAAGTGATAAAAGGAAAAATTTTTTAAATATGTAGGAAAAAAGCATGTAGAGAAAGACAGATTACATATAGAAAAACAAAGAAAAGAATGACCTCACTTATCATTACATGTTACATTCTGGTAGCCAATGGTACAGTATAATATGAAGGTAGGCTGTGTTAAGTTAAAGGGCAAACACTTTAAGGCAAATTGTAATACTTCACTTTTAAAAAGTTCAATAACATGTAAAACTAAACAATACAGTTTGGAGTTACATGCTATAATAATATGGCGAAACTATGAAGAAGTAAGAGTATGATAAGCAAACTTTAAGCCAGTGTTACTCTAAAGGGAAATGGAAAAGGCACACAGGGGTTTGAAAAATAATGAAAAATGCTCTATTTCTTTAACTGGATTTATGTTTTATTATTCTTCAGAGCTTATCCATTTTAAAATATTCTTTTACAACCATTCAATATTTTATAGGGACAATTAACATTAACCTTAAAATCTTTCACTGGCTCTGGAATAGAAATCTCCATTTGGAAAAGTGTCTCTGTCCAGAGATTCCTTTTCCCTTGTGATCCTTCCCTGTCAACTACTGCTTCCATCATTAACGGCAAAGGCCAGATCAATGTACAGAGTGTTATTTCTATAAAAGGAGAAAAACAAAGTAAACGTAGTCATTTGTGAAGATACAGAAGACACATCTGAAAGGATATATTTAAAAACTGGAGAGGGAAAAATGAGTGGCTGAGAGGGAACAGAAGAAGACTTTTTACTATTATCCTTCTGTTCTTCTGAATTATACTTTGTGAATAATAACCTACTCAAGAAGTCTGATTATTTTAAAAAAGTCAGTTCAGCCTAGGCAGATAAAACTATAACAAAACAACTAAGAAATCCAAACTACCAGCTAATAAACTTGTTCAAGTGAAACATAAGAAAAATAAGTTTTTAGACTAAGGATATCAAAAATTGTAAATTTCCAACATGTACTTTTACATTAAGAGGTTGATTTAAATACAGCAAAGTTTATCCAAAAGAAAATTAAAATCTTCGCTAAGAACTTCAAAAACCAAAAATGAGACTTTCAGATTTTTCCTAATTTGTGTCTTAACATTTTAAAGACAGCAACCCTGAAGTTTAATACATGTCCTTGCCAAATGTTCTCTTCAGAAATATAACTGACCACATTTTCATAATTGTGTCTTGGCTTTCCACAATGATGTGCTTATGAAAAATTTAAATTTCAGATAATAGTTACATGAGCTGTCCAAGTTACCAAACTAGACGCTGGCAAATCTATGCTTAGATTCTGGGGCCCATTATTCCCCATACAATGTTTTCTCTAATACATCATGATAGTTTAAATACATTAAACTATTCTCACTACTGTTGGCAAACCCAAAATACCCAATCTAGTATTGAAGGCCTTAACCTCAGTCTCTTTCTTAGCTGTCTTCATTTACCATGAAATAAGATAAAATTTTAGGTATTAAATAATTAGATTGGTTGCCCAATTCATTATTTCTACTCACTTTTTAAAATCCAATATTTTTGGAGAACCTACATAAACACAGTACCAGGTACTAGGGTAACAGAGAGAAGATAAATGTCATTGTGACCTGACCTAAGTATTGTGATCAGTCAAACAAAGCCATGAAAGAAATGCATTAAATATCTGCAAAAGGGTTAGCACTAAGACAGCAGTTCTCAACCTTCCTAATGCCACGACCCCTTAATACAGTTCCTCATGTTGTGGTGACCCCCAATCATAAAATTATTTTTGTTGCTACTCTATAACTGTAATTTTGCTACTGTTATGAGTTATAAAGTAAAACTCTTTTTATTTTCCGATGGTCTTAGGCGACCCCTGTGAAAGGGTCATTCGACCCCCAAAGGGGTCACGACCCACAGGTTGAGAACCACTGCCTTATAACATAGGGCTATATATCTTTTAGAATTCCAACTTAACTATTAATTAAGTCTCCTAATTACAAGTCTTCAAGTCTAAACTATGGAAAGAGCATGAACAGTATTCAGAATACAGAATCGAATGAAAGAAGTAAATAGATCAGTTGAATAAAATCAATTGATATAGCAACAAAACAGAGTAGGCTGTAACTTGAATCTAAAGACTACCCTGTTGAGACCACTGACAAAGAGATTAAAAAAATATACAGACTTTTGGCCTGACAATTAGGAGTTACAAGGAAAGGATATAGTCAGTGTCCTGGCCAGAGGCCTTCTGAATCATTAAAAAGAAAATTAGCTGGCAGAGAAGATAACCTCAAAATTTGCAAGAAAGATTCAAACCAAAATCATTTGGGATGACATCATTACATTCTTACTGCACAAGTACCTTTCAATGCAAGGAAAGAAATTGAAGAAATGAATAATAGAAATTAATTAATGTAGAAATGTTTCAGAGAATCAAATCCTTAGTATTAACGTTTATGATGTTTTTGCATATTTAATTTATGTATTTGTAACATATAAGATAATTTTGCCTATTAGGGTAAAAGATAAGCCTTAAAATTCCAATATAGGGGCCAGCCTAGTGGCTCAGTTGGTTAAGAGCTTGCCCAAGAGTACAAGCTCTGAGCAACAGGGTCACAGGTTCGATTCCCACATGGGCCAGTGACGCTGCACCCTAGCTGAGCTGCCAACAGGTGACAGGATGGCTCAGCTGGTGAGAGCACATGCTCCTAACAACAAGGTTGCCTGTTCGAGATGGTGGGCTATGCCCGCCCACAACTAACGACTGAACTCGGCACCTTGAACTGAGCTGCCCTGAGCTGCCAACAGGCAGCCAGGTAACTGGCAGCAGATGGTGACTGGACTTGGAGCTGAGCTAGCTGTGCCCTCCACAACTAAGAGTGAAGGACAACTTTGGCTGTTCCCCTTCCCCAATAAAATCTTTAAAAAAAAAAAAATCCAATATAAAACATGTCAGTAATTTAGACTAATGATTTTAATTTTAATTTCAATATAGTGCCTTAATACCTAGTTTATTTCACTATAAACTTAAAATATTAAGACTTACCATATTTAAGTTTATTAGATATCTAAGATTTACTTGAACATTTGTGAAGGTTTGTCAGAAAACTGAACTACTTTAAAAATAGTGAATATATTAAGTTATTTAAAAGTTTAAAATTTTAACTGTAAAAGAAATAGAACACAATCAAAGTCCTCTCTTAAAGTGACTGCTTAAATTTACTATATTTATCTAACAAGATTTGTAACTTGAACTTTAAAGCTTGAGGAAAAAACAGGGTTTTAACTTTAATAAACTACATATTAATTCTTAAAACCAAAGAAACTGAATATTGTTTTGTTTAAAAAAAAAAAAGCCACCTTCAAAGATTTCAAATCCTAGTCTTACTCAACATTCAATACCTAAATGAAATTCTTCCTTTTCCATGAGGCCTTTCTTCTTTTCCACACATGTATCCATCCTATGCTAAATAAAATAAATTTGTCTCTATCACTCAAATTGCTACTTTGTTTTATTCTAGTGGCATTATTTATAATAAGAAACACTCCTCTTTTAGAAACATACAACTCCTATCCAAGCTCATAAGCACTTTCAGAGCACGGATCATGTCTTATATGACTCTATCTCCAAGAGTATCTCTTATAAGGAAATCCTAGTATATAGTAACCATTGCTGACTGATGAACTGAATAACCATAAATTTCTTTTTAAATGCACTATTACCTCTGTTACATCCCAATGGTGTAAAAATTGATCCAAGTCTGTAAGGTAAAGAAGCACAGGGGAAAGCTGTGTCTGGATGACATGAGGAATTCCTCTAAGGTTCTGAAGCCAAGTCAACTCCTCTTTTGAAAAACCTAATTTAGGTATAAAGAAAGTCAAATTAAAAAAACTACTCACAAAGCAAGTGACATTCTTCATATATTTTTTTAAAGAGATGACATGTACCTTAAGTTAAATTCTTTGTTAAGCTACCTTGTTCTCTCTGAATTTCTGCATTTCATGTAGTATTTAAAAAATGAATGGCTAGCAATGAAGGTAGTAAGTGATATAATTATGTACACAAATGATGTGCTAATACAGCAAGAAATAGGTTTTACCCCTTATATGGAGGGCCTTACCACTTTTACCTAAAAAAGTGTGAAAAGAATAAACTTTCCAATTAATAGTAGCTTAAAAAGCAAATGAACAATATATTCCTATATATATACACACCAAACTGTATTTTCTTATATAATTGCTCTTCAAATGTTTTAAAGCTACTCTTTCCCTCCTAAATCTTTTTTTTTTTTTGACAATGCATATGTAGTTCCTTCAACTACACCTTATACAAAATTTCTGATTCTCTTACCATTCCTATTTCACTTGGCCTGACCTACACAGAAAACTTGACTAAGTCCCTCCTGAAAGACACCTCTCAGAATGATCATAATACCAGCGCTGTGGTCTGACCCTAGCTATCTGCTTTCATGTTCAGATCACTATGTTTCCTAAGAAGGCATCACCTAGTTTGATAGCCACAACACATTACTGACTCCTAATGAGCTTTCTAAAACCACTAAACCTTTTGCCAGGTACTATTACAATATAAAGCCCCCACCTCCATCTCAAATGTGTATATCCGAAACTATCAGATAAATATGTAGGAGTCTACACATTTATCTTTTATACAGTATTTAATCTTGTAAGATTCAGTTCATTATCAGAACCTGCCAAGTTCTTTTTGGATTCTGACTTAACGTATTACGTCTCCTAATTATGAGTCTTCAAAAAATTTCAATGAATCTCATCTTTATCATCCAAGTATAAAACTGAAATGTTGAACTACAACAGTACAATCATTTAAAACAATAGTTAATACACATCTAACTTACAGTTATTTCTTAACTTTCATTTTACTAATTTTGTTAGAGGACAAATGGAATGTAGAAAACGTCTAATCAAAATCTAATGTTCTTTCTATCAAGTTGAACATTTTGAATATGTTTAAAATAGATATTCTGTTCATCAATTTTTTAAAGTATGCAATGGGGCTTTCTCTGGCTATCTGAATATGAGTCAAGTATGTCCACTTCTCTCTAAAAAAAAAGATAAGAATTAAGCTGAGACATAAGACTACGAAGAAAATGAAAAAATAATCTTGTGACATTCAAATTATCCCCAAATTTTTGGTACTTGTAACTATGAGAGATTTAAAGATGAATCATGCATCTCCCTGCCTCAAGAGCCTTACACTGTAGGGTACAAATAAAATTCCTTCAAAGATTTCCACTTATTAATCAATAATAATCATTCTAAGATTATTTATCATCTTCAAAACTTAGACCCAAATATATAAGACAGTAGATTTTAGGATAATCTTCATACTAGGTTTTTTCCTTTCCTTAATTTGGCAGGTAAATGTGGTTACCTGTAAGTGTTGAAAATAAGAAGCTGAAATAGTCTACATCACTCATCAACCAGTCTTTAACTGAATACTTCCATCCAGAAAATGATGATCTGTAATAAATAATGGGAGAACTATTATTACCAGAAGTGACCAACCTGAAGATTCAAGAATAGCACAGTATATAACCATTTTTTCTTTATTGAAAACAAGCCTGATTTAAAAGCTTACACAAAACCCACAGTATGTATTAACTTTATATATAAGAGGGTTCAAGTACCATATCGTAAATTTCTAACATATTTATGTCAAGTTTCGTTAAAAAGCATAATTGGTCCACATATATAGTGTAACTTAGAAAATTTCCACACCATTTGAAAATCAATTTTGTTTTTTTTCAGTAGCTATGTAATCACTACTGGATTTTTATGAAGTCTTATCTTGCTTACTTTAAACAAGCTCCAGCTTCCTACCTAAGCAAAAGTATCTTAATTAGGCGAAGAATGCTTCCATTTAAAACCACTCTAAGACGACTATGTGTTCCTATACTTTGCAAAGCTGTAACTAGGTCTACTTAACAATAGTGCAGCTAAAGTACTAGAAGGGGACTCAAGGGAATACCTAAATGTAAAGCAGCTTCTCATTAAATGAGGATTATCTAGTTCCTGCTATGCGATTGGTTTCCAGTCACTCCTTTAAAAACTCTATTCAAGGTCAGGCTAAGAAGGAAGAGAGCAAGTCAACCAGGAATATAGCAAAAAAGGCTGAGAATGATCAGATCCAATAAGCTGAGACTACAAATTTTATCACAGGTATCTGAATAAAAGTCAGATAAAATTAGGAGTTTCTATTTCAACTAGAAGCACTTAATAAGCTTTTTTACTATTAAATGTATTTAACCCAATGAAAATAGGAATCAACTGCACCATCCAGTGGCTAAAAGGGGTAGCAAATCCATTTAAGAACCTATTTTGGACAAAAGACAAGCAATAGATCACACTGTACTTAAAACTATGATGCTCGTATATACTGTCCAGGCCAGAACACTTTTGAGAGTAAAAGAGGATGCCAGTACTAACTTGCTAGGACAAAAGAAGTAAACAAACTGCTCCTCACAGACCACAGCATTATAGTCACCCTACTTAAAACCAAGCCAAATTTCTTATTCTAAAGAATTTCTCCCTTCTTAAAGAGACTTTTATCTAATGTTTCTGTCTTATGTTCCCCAATGTAGCTATAAACAAATTAGGGGCAGCAAATAAAACTGAGCAAAGGCCAGTGGAACAACACAAGTATACTGATATGAAAAAAGCAAACTCTAAAAAACTCTAAGTGGGTGGTAAAAAAGATAGGGGCAGCAACTCTAAATACACTTTTTAAAAAATAAAATAAACAACAATAGTTTTTAGCTGATGGGTTTTTCCACACATAGAACAAACTGATATTCTTTGGCGCTATTCTGCTTGTAGATA
This sequence comes from Hipposideros armiger, assembly GCF_001890085.2. Classification (NCBI taxonomy): domain Eukaryota; kingdom Metazoa; phylum Chordata; class Mammalia; order Chiroptera; family Hipposideridae; genus Hipposideros; species Hipposideros armiger. The sequence continues at coordinate 116,919 of NW_017731483.1, read as the reverse complement.
AACTCTCTGACAGAGCAAGGCATCAAAACTGCCAAACCTGAACTGAACTTGATTTCAGTCCCATTAACGTAACAAACAAAACCCATAAACGATTAAAGGAAAATTTCAGGAAAATTAATCCGGCAACAGTGCACAAAATAGATGGGATTAAGACGACTAATAGTACAGGGGAGAGATAATGAAAAAGTTAGCTAGTTTATCATCATGGTCAAGAACAGAGAAGGATAGTTTGAAGAGAAAACCAAAGATATGAAATAACCCCAGCGTATATCAAAAGAAACTAAATACTCTTCTTAAATTCAAATCTAAGAAAAGTGATACAATGATGCCATTTGCATGAGAAAAGTTGAAAAGTTCTAATTTTTTATTATTTTTTAAGAGATAAGTTTGAATGGGAACAATACATCTACAGAGAAGTCCAATAGACTATGCAAATACTAAAAAGCAAAATTTAACTTGGTGAACTTTCAACTACAATCAGCTTTTAATTTAATGATTATGAACCCCTATTATCTGTAAGTTAATATATTTTCTCAACATTCACCACAAATCTCCACAAAAACTTTTGAAAACTTCCTTGACAAAAGTTAAGCATAAACATAATTGATGTTGATAAAGATAATATACCTTCCAAAGAGAATCAATTTCAAAAGGAAATGTTGAAAAGCTGATTTTAACAGAATGTTAAAATAGATCCTCCATTAGTTACATCAAAGGAACAGAGTGCCCTCTAGTGGAAGTTATTAAACATAAGATCACTTGAGTTACATAAAAAATAACATTTACTTTTTTCTAAAGGCCTAGCTTTTTAAAAAATTGCTTACACTAGACAAAGAGCAGGGGTGTTTTTTATTTAATTTCTAAGAAAGAAAAACATGGGAAACTAACAAATGTTTAAAATATTTAAAAATAAGACCAAGTCTCTCTCTAATACACATGCATACAGAATAACCCTTGAATTTTCACATACAACAACACGTTGCAAATAGCTTTCTTCTGCTAAAAGGAAAGGTTATCATCAGGTATGAAGCACACTTGGGGTGACCAGATTCAAATATATGTCCTATACTGGTATGAAAAGACTGGCAAACAAAGATAAAGAAAGTCTATTAATAAAGTGAGCTACTCCTATTTAACTAGGATGGGGGATCTGCACAAAAAGCCACAGGAAGCTAGTCTTTCAACTTTACAGTTACAGCCTGGATTTCAATTTCTGCCTAAAACCATATCTGACCCTGTTCATGAGCCACAATTAGTAATAAATACTGCTGAATACTAAAATACTATGCCTGATGATACAAACATGAGGTGTTTAAGGATTCTTTCAACACTCGCAAAATGAAACACTATTAGTTATAAAATCTTTCAGAGTAAAATGATAAAGCCACTGTTGCAAACAGCATGGTAGTTACTTGAAAAATTAAACAGAATTACCATATGATCCATTAATTCCACTTCTGGATATACAGCCAAAATAATTAAAGGCAAGGACTTAGAGATATTTGTACACCAATGTTCACAGCAGCATTATAGCCAAAAGATGGAAATAACCAAAGTATCCATCAACAGATGAATAAACAAAATGCAGTATATACACACAATGGGGTATTATTCAGCCTTAAAAAGGAAGGAAATTCTGACACATGCTACAACACGGATGAACCTTGCAGAGTTGTGCTGAGTAAAACAAGGAACACACAAAAGGACGAATACTGTAATATTCCACTTATATGAGGTAGCTAGAATAATCAAAATCATGACAATAGAACAGGGGTTACCAGTGGCTGGGAAGGACAAGGAGAACGAGGAGTTATTATATAACAGATGCAGAATTTCCGGATGGGAAGATGAAAAGTTCTGAAGATGGAGAGTGGTACTGGCTACACAACTATGTGAATGAACTTAGTGCCACTGTACAGTTTTAAGTGTACACTGGAAAGCGGTAAAAATAGTAAATTCTATGTTATGTACGTTTTCACACACACACACACACACACACACACACACACACACACACACGAGACTTCAAGTGATTCCTTGTCTGAGTCCACAAATTTATTTACTGCACCAGCTACATTAAATTCTGAGCTCCCTGAAGGAAAGGTCTGTATCACAATTCCTTAAGACCAAAGGTCATAAGCACAGTACTCCCACCTACCAGTGAACACTTTTAGACGCTTTTGATAATTTCAACCTTTTTTTCCAATCTATCTATAGAAATCATTGGACAAATAACTTGAAACAGTCTTGCTCTAATGAACTTCAGCAATAATATCAACAGTTTTAATGGCTGCATTAAGAGCAAATAAAGGTAGTAGCAATATATGATTTTAAATGTCTTCTGTACTTCAAAACTTGCCAGGAGAAGGGATAGGGGGAAAAAGGTTATACACTTAAAATACAGCTCACTTGAGCATGCTACCTCATGTGCAGTATCCCAATAAGCATGGTAGCTAAACTTGAACTGAGTCTTCCCATAATACAGCAACGACTTAACCGAGAAAGCAAATCAGCAGGCAGGCTGGGTAGAAAATACACAAGCTGGACCAAACACTGCTGAGACTCTGCTGGGAGGACCACCACAGTGCCTTCTTGTGGATCTAGTGGGGTAGACAGACATATTAAATTCAACTACAGACAATATACAAACCAGAGATTAAATTAATAAAGCAGACTGAGTGATTTTCATTGTTATGCCAAATTCCAACATACCAATTACATGAAAAAGTGTTATCATAAAGTATATGTTTGTGTGTGTGTGTGTGTGTGTGTGTGTGTGTGTGTGGCTTAACCTATTTTCTAAAGTAAAACATAACCATTATTCATTTCAAGATATATTTACTGTAATAATTTCATAATACCTAAGTGTCTTGTTTGAATTAAGAACTTTGATGGGGGTAAAGGATTGGACACAACGCAAAACAGTAAAAAACAAGTACTGTTGCTAAATAGTGACTATTACAGTTATCAACCTAATCTAAAGCAAAAGACCTATGTGTGTGTATATGTATTTATACACATAAGCAATATATGTGTACCTACATATAAGCAATACTTAAAAAGACAAATTTAAATATACCCACAAAAGGTGGAAATCAAACGTCCATCACTTAAATGAATATAAGTGGTATTTCCATACAATGAAATACTACTCAGCAATAAAAAGAAATAAAATACTGATATATGCTTCAACGTGGATGAATCCTGAAAACATGCTAAGTGAAAGAAGCCAGACTCAAAAGGCCCCATATTATATAATTCCATTTATAAGAAATGTCTGGAAAAGGCAAAACCACAGAGACAGAAATGCAGATTAGTAGTTGTCAGGAGCTAGGAAAGGAGGGACTACTAATGGATACAGTTTCTTTTTGGGGTGATGAAAACATTCTGGAGTTAGATAATGGTGATGATTGTATAACCTTGGGAGTATGATACATAACTGAATTGTATATTGTAAACTGGCAAATTTTATGGTATGTGAATTATATCTCAATAATAAATATAAACTATATATGTATATATCCTAGAATGCTTTTAATTGATACTTTTGTTTAAAATATGAAATAGTTCCAAGGATAAGTATTAATATATGGAAGTCATGCAAGATATCCACTATGTTTAAATAAGTAATTTTCCACCAAAGCTTCAAAGGTTTTTAAATACCTGAATTTTTTTATATTTGTGAATAGCAGGTGATTTAAAAGACAATTTAAGAATGCAAAAAAGCACCTACTACCATTAACCTAAAATTATTCTAATAAAGAATACTTACTATTGAAAATGAATTTACAGTTTGATGTTTGCTTTTGTTTGGGCAACTTAATGATGACATAAGTAATTTATAATAATTTAAAGGAAAAGCAAATCTGGAGAGCTTCCCTTAGAAACGTCTTTCCTAAATCGGGACAGACTAATGATCACCTACCTACACAGTTAAACTCTTACCATAGATTTGGAGAGCAGTAGCTTGTAAGCTTTTTAGTAATTCTTTATGTGCTCGTGCTGCAGCAGTATGGATGATATCTATAAGCTGTGTTGACAGCTCAGGGTTTCGGGAGCCAAGATTAGCGAGCTGCCGTGGTAAACCAGTCAACCAACGGGATAACACTTTACTACGATATCTAAAAAAGGCCAAGGAAGAACAAAATAAAGTATAATTTCAAAGACAAGAGATAAATTTAAACAAACTTTTGACATAAATACACCATAAAGTGACAATTCATTTACCAATACACCACATTTACTCATTTAAACATTTGAGAGCCTATGAGATTGTCAACATCATTTATTCAGCTGTAGCATTGTAGGTTTTACTAAATTAAAAAGTTCATGTAATTTAGGGCACAATCTAAATTGTATTTTTATCTTAAAGTACACAGACACCACTTAACTCTTTATCCTATTGTGTGTACTATTTATCTTATTAGTGTTAATTACTATACTATGTTAACTCATTGATGCATTCAATGTAGGGTGTCCCCAGGCTAAAAGGCTTTGAACTTGTTTTATTTCAGTATTTTAGTATACTTGCTAAAGCTTTAACAACAATCACTTTTTCTGTCCCCCAAAAGCGTAGTGGTTTAAGCATGACTTTTGAGGTTGCACAGACCTGAATTTAAATCTTAGCTACTACCTCTATTACCCATTAGTTGCCTGACATTCACCAATTTATTTAACATAAGCTTGTTTCCTTCTGTAAAATATGAGTAACAGTACCTACCCTTTATAGCAGTAGTATGAGAATTACTTACATAAATTATGAAAAGCACATGGCTTATAGTAAAGACTCAAATACATCCCAACAACTCCCTACATATGCTGAGGTATTCCAAATCTCTATCATCCAGTTAAACATCTATTCCTGATTGTCCCAAATAAATCTCAAACTCACCATATCAAAAAATTAATTCCTTAGTTCTACCCTTTCTTTGTCTGTCTCACCTGATAACACCAAGCTAAACCAAAAACTCTCTCATCTTCTATTGTCATTCTCATACCATATGCCCCAATACGTCAATAAGAGCTAGTATTTCATCCTCTATAATGTTTTATGGGAAATAAAAGATGCTGCTATAGTTTGTTCCAACTATCCTTTAGCTGTAAGTGGACAAGTGGAAATATATGCTCAAAGAGGCTTTTATCTGCTCAGTTATGCATATAAAGATTACTGGTACTATTATTAATATGTATGATTCTTCATAAAATTTTAAGTCTCTTCTTAAATGCAACCAACTAGGATAAAAAGAGAGACCTTCTCCAAAGATTTAATCACTCTAGCAACTTATTTAAATAGGCTACAAAATAACTTGGCGAGAAAAATAAATGAAAAATAAATGAAACTTTACCTGCCTCTGTAAGATCTCATTTCTTCTTTTTGATAGATTTTACTGAAAAACTTCAGTAACGAAGTCCGAACTGGAAGGAGAAGGCCCCTCTGCTGATACAATGTATAAACTGCCTTGATGAGGGACTCTGTACCCTCTAAAAACAGAAAAAACTACATATGAATCAAAAATGCTTCTTCACCAGACCCCAAATTCCTCTAAAAGCACAGAGGTAGTTTTCTTTGTTCTAATGACAGTGGATATTAGCCACAAACTGATGACTATCATAGAAGTCCTATAGCAATGGCCTAATATAAAAGTTCAACCAACCCAAGGTTACAGTATAAATTTTCCTAAGGGACAACAAAGCTAAGTAGCAATAACAAAAATCAGGATATTAAAAAGGTGAATAACATAGGAACCAAATAGGAAAGCTTTGTTTTTGAATGAGGGAATTAGTAAGTCACACTAAAAACTAACTTAATGTGACATAACTAACGTCAAGCTAGAAGAAAGGTAAAGAGAAAAGTAGGAGTCATTCTACAAGGATGAAGAGAAAGCTCTGAAATTCTAGTCAAACTAGGTAAGAAGAGGGCATTTCTTCATCATTAGGTTCTTAATACCTACCTCCTTTTACACCAATTCTCTAATCTACTAGAAGTCTTACCAATTTGCTTCAGAATGGACCTATCCATTAAGAAAGGGATGCTCACAGCCATAAACAATTTGTATTCAAGTAGACTGTTCTTTATCATTATGCTAGCTACCTTTTATGGCTTGAATATAATTAACTTGACTACATGGAATGTTTGAAAGTTATCAATTTAAAGCTAGACCCTAAATATAATAGCATGCATAAGCGCTCTTCTCCTAAATTAAGATAAAGCAGCATTACCTACCTCTGTTTGGTTGTATCTCCATTAACCTCCAGGATACCCGAAGCAATCTGGTCAGCTGAGTACTATTTAGCCTAGAGCCATCTTCAAGAGTCTCTGTCACAAATTTCCTGATCATTTCTATCCAATTGGAATCCTTCTGCAAAGTTGAGGCATTTGCCAGGGAGACCATGATATCAGACAGTGTTAAATTCAGTAAGAGATGATCTACATTATTGGAGAGAATTGTGCAATGCTTGATGCTAAAAACAAACAAAGACACACACATCTATAAGTGTTATCTACCTGCCTGCTCCATTTAGAATACTCAATCTATTAATGAGTAAAACAGTATTTCCTTCTAGAATAAATTGCCAAGACGACAGGTATGTAGGCACGGTTTAGGACACAGTTTTGTGAATAAACCATTTATTACAAATGAGGATTGTTAAGAGATCACGAATTAGAGTATATACTACTTAGTTCATTACCCAAGTTGTTATTTACATGAAAAGTAAGGGCCCCTGTAACAGTGCTTGGTAATCTTAGAAGTATTGTGAGATAAGACTTGAAAACTTCAACACACGAAGTGTTTTTTAAAGCAGATACTTATATTTGGTGGAGATCACAACAGAACTTGACTGCTTCTCACTAATCATGACTTAACAGAATCATTAACTTCTCCTGACCAGTTAAGTTTCCTTATGTGTGAAATAAGGAGACTGGTCCAGATAAGCACTGTTCTGAAATGACATGATCTTATAATTCACATATAAAAATCAGGTTTTTTTAGCCAAATTAAACACATTTCCTTAAAAATTGAAAGAAATTTCAAAAAAACCTCAAAACAGAATACCTTAATAAAAACAAAATTTACAACGCAGACTATACTCATTTCAGACTGTATATTCAACAGCACAGCTCTGAAGACATTATGCTAAGTGAAATTAAGCCAGACACAAAAGGATAAATAGAGTGATTCTATTTATATGAGATATCTATTGTAGAACAGTCAAATTAATAGGGACAGGAAGTAGAACAGTGTTTCCCAGGAACTAAGAGGTGAGGAACATGGGCAGTTATCGTTTAATAAGTAGTTTCAGTTTGGGAAGACGAAAAAGCTCTGGAAATGGCTGGTGATGATATGACGGTTGCAAAACAACGTACTTAATGCCACTGAACTGTGCACTTAAAAATGGTTACAATGGTAAATTCTATGTTATGTATATTTTACCACAATAAAAATAAATAATATCCTTTGTAACTGTATTTCAACATAGTATGAAAAAATTTAGACATCAGGTAAAATCAACTGGGGTTACATGCATAAGTGTGACGACTACTGGCCTAGCCCATTGTTGGCTCCACTGATTTTCACTTATGTTGCCTTCCAGTCTATCTGCTCAGTTTTCATGCACTTCCTTATGAAGTACAAGAGCAGCCTACAGTCCCTAGAAATGAATCACTGGGGAACCTTATGAAGAATAAGTTATACTGCCAATCCATTTTTGCTAAAAATCCCACAATTTCACCATCTCAGCCCCTTTATCAAGTTAATCCCTTTTCCACCTTTTACATCTTGGTCCATATCACTTCATCATGGCTGCCTTCCCTAGGACTCTACTTCCCCCCATGAAAGATCAGGACCAGCTCCTTTATATATACTTTTATTACCCTAAACTCTTCCTTCATTAACTTTATCACAGTTGGTCACTGATTCAAGAGTCACAGAAGTAAACATGTCTCCCTTATTAGACTACACAATCCACAAGAACTGGCACCTTACCTCTATCCTTTACCACTAAATGCTCAACACGTACTATACACCAAGTGCCTTGCACATATTATGAGTCCAATAAATTTGTTGAATAATGATGGTGCACCCATATACTATTGGATAATTTACTTGTATTTAATGGTCTACCAAATTCCATTAATGGTCTACCAAATTCCAAACATCCTAACCATGATTTAATCTCATTTTGATGAAAATTATATATGGAACCTCTTACAAAAAAAAAAAAATACACACACATACAATTCTATTCAGGAGTTCAAAGGCTTTCTGAAACTTATCCATGGACCTGATTAAAAACTTTTGCTCTGGTAAGAAATTATAGGGGGGGGGGGGACGGACAGGGACATCTTGTTCAAGAAAGTCTCTCACTATTTGACTCTGTCCCCTCTGCCTCCAGATGCTCCCTAAATAATCTCCCTAAAACATATTTTTGATCCAACCAAGAATTTCAATGCCAAAAGGATCAAGGCTGAAAGATAAATGAATTCCAAAGAAAAGAAGTTACTTCCAGCATCAAGGCTAGTGAATAGCAGAAACCAGATTTGACCCAGATCTGTCCCATGTTCTCCCTTACCTAATCCTATAGCTTTCTTGTAGGGTATCTGCTCCGGGTAACATCTCTCATTCCTTGCTCCATTTCAACCTGCTAAAATCATATTCATGCCCAAATATTACTCTTCAGTATAGCTTGTCTGTTTATCCTACCAAGGATCTGTCTCTTCCTATGAATTCCTGTAACACTTCTTCTATATTGACGTTTATATATCGTCTTATGTTACACATGTAAATTCCCTTTTGCTCCTGCCAGTTTTTGAGCTACTGTTTCTCAGCTTCAAACCCACCCTTCTACACTCTGCTCTGTGAACCTGGGGCTGAGACTCTGAGCCACATTTTTTTCCTTTGCAGCTGGCTTCTTGTTAGGCTCTGCCAATAAAGGGATACTAGAAAAAACTGAAAAGCTATAGGAGCAAGAAGGGATACTCTCCTTTCTGTTTGCTTCCTAGTTCTGTTTTTGCTTCCTTTTGCTGCTGGGGGAACCCAACAACTCTCTTCAGGCTAACAGCAGTTCATTCTAGTAGCCACAGCTGATTCCAGTTGGCAGTTTTTCTGACACAGAATGAGCATCAATCATCATGCCCCTAAGAAACACCAGCACCAGTCAGCCAGAGCCTCCTTTGCAGAGTTCTGGAACTCAGCCCCATCGGGCCCCTCTTCTGATCTCAAAGACATTAGCATCAGCTGAGCACCAACCCCTTCTCAGAGGTCTGTTTTGGCTTCACGTGGTGTCTTCCCGCCAGACTTCTTCCCCTGTTGTTCTCTGTGCCCTAGAGATAGTAGCCGCTTCCTGCAGTTGCTACCTCCATAATACCTTACTGTTCCCTTCTTTTCAGTTAATACCTAGTTAGCAATTTTTATATTAAATTGTTAAAATCACTGGTGTGATTTCTGCCTCCTTACTGGGCCATAACACAGTCTTTTGCCAATTTTATGGGATTTTTTTTTTCTTTTTTAACCAATTTTATGAAATTGCTTAGGGGAACAAGGAGAACCTTAAGACATCTAATTCTCTCTCTCATGACACTTTGTTTATAGTAAGCAACCAAAATAAATATTTGGTAAATGAATGAAAAGCTCATCTGCCTGTAATACAGCCTTATCGCTTCTGAGTATATTCTCTGAACACTGCTCAAACAGCCTCATTCTCTAGGTACTTTCTTCCTGTTCGCAAATTTAAGAACCTTGTAACAGACTTTAAGTCCCTTCAAGTGTTTGCTCCTTTGAGGGAACTGCACTTTTACTGTTCTAGCTTGTACCCACCTGGCTTGTTCAAGTTTATTAGATAACTTGTTTTTAGGTTATCTGCTCTCTGTTGATGTAAACATTTTAAATAGGTTCAAGGCTTACATTGTTAACTCCAGCTTCTAATCCAAATCCCTTTCTTTCTGCTTATTTTAGAAGGGATTTTTTTTTCTCCAATTCTCACGCTTTCTTCAGGCTGTTACTGATAATATACTAATGTTGATATTAGTTTCAGCTGATATGAGAGCAGCACTAGATGACTTTAACATATTGTCTTGCTCAAAGATAATTACATAGTGCCTCTCTCAAAGAAACCACCCACCTCAGCAAATTTTATTAAATTCATATTTATATAATTTGATACTTGACCCTCATTTAGCACCAGTCACTTTACAGATTTCAAAAAAAGAAAAATTTTTAAAAAGGGAAAATACATAAAAATTAAACAAAAATCCCAAGGCGTAAAGTGACTTGTACAAGATCAGCCAAACTACTGCTTTTATTTTTATTTCACAAAATCTAGATATAAACACCTCCCAGTGTAGCAAGTTCTAGTTTAAGGCTAATTATTTTCTGATAATTTCCAGCTTAAACAACTTCTCAAGTCTGTACAGTGGCCAAGAATCACGATACCTTTTATTCATCTCTTTCCTTCTGGGCTTGGTTATTTCTTTTAAGGCATATGGAAAATGACTCATAAAATGGTGTTTGAAATCAATAAGATAATTCTTTCGAAGCCACGACTCCTATTAAAATAAGCAAAGATTAGAAAAATCTACTAGACACCATTTAAAAATAACCAATAAAACTTTAAGCAGAAATTTGACAACCTGTCAATACTCAACTGTCAATTTACCATTATACTACACATTTTGCTGACATAATATGTATATAAATTTTAAAATCAGAATAAACTGTTAGGACATCCGATTTTCACCCACAGATCTTTTTTTTTTAAGATTTTATTGGGGAATTTGGGGGAGGGGAACAGCATTGAGGAATCGGGGAAGGGGAAAAGACAAGTTGCTGTCCTTTTGTTCTTCAGTCTAGTTGTGGAGGATGTGGCTTTACTGACCCATGTTGGTATGATCATTGCGCTCTCCCCGGGTGAGGCAGATTGATCACCAGCCATTGGACGGAAGCTCACAAAAGCGCAAGCCAGCTGCCAACCAGCCCCACTGCAGCCTACACCGTTGCTGGCAACTCCCGACAGCCCAGCTCCAGCTCCAGCTGTTGTTCACCATCTTAACTGTAGAGGGCGCAGCGTCACTGGCCCATGTGGGATCCGAACTGGGGCCCTGCTACTCAGAGCTGGCGTGTCACGCCAACTCCAAACCAACGCACCACTCGGCCGGCCACCCACAGATCTTTTGGGCGCTTAATAATTACCTTTACTTGCATTTATCTGCTGTTTAAAGAGGAGAAAAAGGGAGAACGCAATGTGCTTCTCTGAAATTCTTCAGCAATATTTGTGAATGTATCATTCCCTCCTACTTGAATCAGTCTAATTCCAGGTTACAACACTCTTATTTCCTCCTATCAAGAAGACCAACCATTTCATTTTGCAGGGACTGAGGTGTTTCTTTGGATATGAGACTTGAGGTGCTAAATAATAGCAAGTCACTGTACAGCTCCATAGTATCCTTTACTGGATTCTTCTCTTCTTCCGGGTCAATAAATACAGACTCAACATCTCCTGTTGGATTTCTAATAGGCACCTTAAATTTAACATGAATAAAGTGAACTGTCATTTAGACCCTAACACAGGCATTAATCCTTGCTCCTCTTTCGTCACTATGCATACCAGCAGTCCTGCTGGCTTTCCCAGAATCCAGCTATTTCTCACCACTTTAACCACTAGCTACCATTCTATTCCACACCACCTTTATCTCTTACCTAGATTACTGGAAACAGCCTCCTAATTGGTCCACGGCTTTTCCTCTTGCCCCACGTCAATCCTCTACAAAGCAGCCAGAAGCATGATTAAAACATAAATCATGCTTCGAAATAATACAGGAAAGGAGAAAGAGGTATAGGTAGGGCAGGACTGGCCATCCATGGGATGGATGGTCTGAGTTTGGGCTCCACAATTTTGTTAGGGCTGGATGGTGAGCACATGCGATTTCATTAATGTACTATTTGTAAATTCAACATATTAAAGTTAAATAAAAAATTCAGATCCTGCTACTCCTCTGCTCAAAAGCATCCAATGGTTTTCACCACACTCAGGCTAAAATCCAGATTCCTTACCATGGACCACAGGGTCCCACATGATCTGGCCACTGTCACTTTTTCTCCCTCATCTTCTACCATTATCCAAATACCTCACCTGCACAGGCCTGCCTGCCACTCCTAAATATGGCTAACTCGTTCTCACTTCAGGGCCTTTGCATTTGCTGTTCCCTGTACCTAGAAGGCTCTTCCCACAGGACTTAACAAGACTTGCTCCTTCATCCAGTGACATTCAAGTGTCATGAAAGCATTTCCTGACCACCTATTTTAAATAGCTCCCCCTCACTCTTTTCCAGCACATGTTCTCTTTATCCTGCTTTATTTTCATCTTTCTTCCTAGTACTAACATTATTTATTTGTTTACCATATATCAACCCCACCAGAAGGTAAGTACTATGAAGGCAAGCACCTTGTCGTCATGTTTCTCTGTATTCCCAGAGCCTAGACCAGCACCTGGTACATTGTAGAGCAGTGCTATTCAACAGACCTTTTTGCAATGATGGAATTGTTCTCTATCTGTTGTCCAGTGGTGACTAGCCACATGTAGCTGCTGAACACTTAAAATGTGGCTAGTGTGACTGAGGAATTGAATTTGAATTGATTTAAATAGCCACATTTACAGGTGATCGATAAATCTTTGATAAATGATTGCACCTGACTTTTCACAAATTCTAATCCTCATGGGAAAAAGAAAACAGCAATGAGACATATAGACAAAAAAGTAGCAAAGCATTAAATACAAAGCTAAGACACAACAAAATTTCTATAGTGTATAACTGTAATACTGACCCCTAAGGCTATTAGTACAGGAGCATAAAAACCAAAGTAAATAAAAAAGTTAATTTAAATTGTATGTCACTTTTATAACTAGCTATACAGGGCTGGCCGAGTGGCGTGTTGGTTAAGAGCTGGCTTGGGACGCCAGCTCTGAGCAGTAGGACCCCAGTTCGGATCCCACATGAGGGCCAGTGACACTGCCTTCTACAGCTAAAATGGTGAACAACAGCTCGACCTGGAGCTGGGCTGCCATGAGTTGCTGGCGATGGTGTAGGCTGCAGTGGGGCTGCATTGTGCTGCCATGAGCTACTGTGAATGTCTGGCAGCCAGCGTGAGCAGCCGGCAGCAGCGTGAGCTGCCAAGAGCCACCGTGAGCGCCATCCAGAGGCCGGCGACCGATCTGCCTCACCCGGGAAGAGCGCAATGATCACAATACCAACATGGGCCAGTGAAGCAATGTCCTCCACAACTAGACTGAAGAACAAAAGGACTATAACTTGTCTGTTCCCCTTCCCCGATTCCCCAGCGCTGTTCCCCTCCCCGAATTCCCCAATAAAATCTTAAAAAAATAATAAAAAATAAAAAATAAAACTAGCTATACATTAAGGATATGCACACTGTATCAGAAATAAGCAACCTCAGTAAGGATCTGAGTACCTAGCCACTGCAAATAAGATTTAATGTACCTTGAGATTTCTTTTCAAAGCAGAGAGTGAAGATTTTAAATTCCTAAAAAGGTTTTGAAAAAAATACCACTTGGATAAAAATGAAATGTCTCAACTGTGCAACAAATACTAATAAACTAAATGTATTTAGCAAAACCTAAAAGTAAGCAGTGATTCTAAGATTGCACGTTCGATTAGGATTCCAATTTATCAATAGAAAACCTGTACACTTTTCAAGAGAAAAAAGTCACAATTCAGCCTGTGGTATGTGACTTGAGTTTAAGGCTAAGGAATGCCATTTCATTCTTCCTCAAGATTGAGCTCTTACAAGTCACCCAATATTTTAGCTAGTAAGCTATATCTGAAGGTGAATTAGAAAAGGGAACTAACAGCGGTAACAAAAAATAAACTAAAATGAATTTTCATGTCACTTTATACAATACACATATTTATAATTTGTCTCTAACATATCCAGTTACTATAGTTCAACATAATAATTTGCTAAGGTAAATCAAAGAATTCTACCAGTGGATGCTTTTAAAAACCATTCCTATTTAAATTAACCTCCTCCCCTCAGTGTATTTCAACTTTATACAGTATTCCAATTTACTATTCTACACAGCCTTCAACAGTCTAAGCAAGTCTTCTGAACTTAGTATACCACATTAATAAATGCTAATAAATACAGGCATGTTGTAATAGCACAGAATAATTCTAAAGCATACTTTATCTGTAAAATTAAGGCAGTGTTTAGGTCCTTTGTCAGTGTTATGTGCAGGAGATGAACCAAAACCAGCAAAATGAATGAATCTGTATTTGGTCCTACCAAATACTATTACTAAAGCAATAATAAACATCAGTGCCCATAAGTAACCAAACACCAAAATGCTTGGAATTTTTATTTCTCAGCTTTCTAAAAATGAAGGAAAAACTAGATGCATGTTGAATATCATTACTTTTCATTTCTATCTTAGCCTTTCAGACAAAAATAGATCTATTTAAGACTGCAAATAACACATACTTTTCTAAGAAACTGTATGTATTATTGCTGTCACTAGCCTACATCACAGGTTAACTGCCATAAAGGACAACCAAGTTTGCTTTCGTAAAATCATACACTATACCCCTAACCATGATCTCTACTTCTTGCCAATGTATACAATGACTCATAAGACAGGCTCAAAAGTGTAATCAAAATGCCATCCTATTTGAAAAAACAATTCATCAAACATCCCTACAGATGACGGGTAGTTGGTTAACAGAAACAGTGCAAGCTCTTAAGCACACACCGTAGTACGATTACATAATGCTTTTCAAGATGATCAAATACTATTTTCAATTTATCCCTAGTCTTACTTTACGTAGCATACGAACTCATTGTAAGCTTCAGCTCGAAATAAAAAAAATTAATACGAAAACACTGCCTTATCAGTGTTATACATATGTAGGCAAGTTCAAGGTTTCACACCTGCTTAGTCAAGTCCTTGCAAGGAGTCTTCTATAAACCAGATGGTTCAAGGTTTAAAGTATTGTTCCTGAAGCTGCCCTTTTTAAGTGTGCTACCACTTTAATTCAACACCAATTAATCTCAGAGCTTGTCCTTCCCTACTTGCACCATGCACTACGGATTCTATTCACCATAACACAACACTTAAAAAAAGCTGCCAATACTCAATTCTCCCCAAACAGTAGATTAAATTTACTCATCAAGAAACATGTTATTACTATCAACTTTCTAGTAAGAAGCTATTTGACTTAGAAATCACTTAGGTTAATTTCACTCACACCCTACCTACAACTACAGCTTACCTGCTGTAAAGGTAACTTTTAGAAATGTTTTCTGACCTAACCTCCTTTATCAACAGGAAATAAAAACATACACTAACCAAGTTTGTGTGTAGCTTTTTTAAAACATTGTTTAAAAACAATTCAGGTTTGGTTATGAGATCTTCAGTTTGGTTCATTTCTGCTAAACTTGTGGCACAAACTGGAAGAGACTACTTAATAAGCAACCTTTTTAATCCTATCAGAGGCCTCCAGAAACTAGAATGCTCCTAATCAATCAATCTGCCATAATCAATAAATTGTAACCTTACTGTGAATTATACCTAATGAAAACAAATGAAGCCATGCACATTAAGTTATACATTTAACTTATTTTTTTTTAAATATTCAGATAATCTCACAAAATTATTTTAATTTGCAGTTTGGGGGAAAGGTAAGAAACAAGTTTACCGTTAAACCCTGGAAATTTTTTGGAAAATGCATAACCAATTAATAGTAATACGCTAGTATCTAATCCACACATTTATGATAAAAGGCATTACTAAGAAAATAAAGAGCTCATTAGTTCTCACCAATTTATGGGTTTCGTCTTGTTGTTTAGAGAGTTTCCACAGAAGGGAAATAATATCAAGAACTTGCTGCATAACCTGCAGTGGCTCTCGTTCTACACCATTTCCAACAGAAGCAGCTAGTTGTGGAGGCACAGCTTCAATCCAACACTCAATTAGCAATGGGATTATTATCTCAATAAATCCTTTCAAGTTTTCAGTAGATGACAGGCCTTCATCCACACTGCCTAGTCCTCCAACCAGGTACCTAATAAGGAAGGGTAAGAATGAAAAAAAATTTAATGCTTAAAAATTATTATTCCTTGCTTAATATAAATATTAAATATAAAGTACCAGTAAAATGAAGCACCATGAATTAATAATTACATTGATCAAGACTAGTAAGAAAAATAAAATTCTAAGATGACAAAGCCAAGAAACTATCAAGTTTTACTTCTCATTAGGCTTTGCTAGAAATGAATAAGTTAATATACTTTCAAATGACTCCTCCCATCAGTAAATAAAACCAAATCATGGGTAACTACATGAAAACGATGAAAGACAACTGCATGTCTTCCCATCATTAGCCATCAATGGTCAGCAGTTATAATTCAATATAGGAAAACTGAGTGTGGACATAACTGAAATCCTTCTTACCGTAGCCTGAACTGTGAACTGACATTTGGCTGTGAACCCCCATTTTCATAAACCTGGATGTGTTGCTGGTCGTTGGCATGTTCCTTCCAGTTGATAAAAATGGAGTTGCTAGTGGCATGGTTATTCTCTTTTTGTTCCTGAAGTCCTTCACTTTCTCTCAACCTACTGGATCCATCTGCCAAGGCCTGAAGGAATTTACTTAGTCTCACTAAGACTTTCAGCCTCCACTGCTGAGAAGTGAGTCTCCGATTAGGGTTTACAGAAAGTATCCAGGACTGGGATCTGTCTCTATTTATCAGTCCTTTGGACAGCTGCTGATGAGAAATAAGTTCTACAAAATTCTTAAGCAATATACTGCTACGGCCAGTAATGAGAGCTGGGTACTGTGCCAGCAGAATGTCCAGAACTTTTAAAGAGTCCTCCTGAATTCCTTCAGTAATGTGAGTCATGGCACTAGAGAGATGGGCACTTACCAAAGGAAAAAATGGAGAAATTTGTTCAGCTCGTATTTGGGGGGCCAGGAATTGAAGAAGTTGAACTGCTGCTAATCGTACATTAGCATCTTTATCTGTAAACACAGCAGCCACTTCACTTAATATGTTTGAAAGGTGTGCATCAATTATAAATGGGTATTGAGACAAAAGGTCTTTAAGTCCAAGAAGAGCACTTTGTTTAACCCCAGCATTGTAGTGATGCATCTGTGATAGCAAATCCTATAAATAAATATAAAAATGCAGGTTTTAAGTATACATTAACATACATACATACATACATACATACATACGCACATATATACACACCTACATACACGTTGTATCATTTTTCAAATAAACATGGTAACGAAAACTATGCCAGTAAACACACTCCTTGGGGAAACCGCTTCAATAAGTATTTCCAAATGTTACTTAGCTTTTATTAAGATCAGAAACACAGTTTTATCTTTAAAATAGTTTTAGCTTAATAAAAACATTACACAATTTTCCGTTAGAATTTTCTTTTTATAAATAAGCTGCATGTAAGCTTAGACACACTATCATTTAAAGTAACAGTGATCATCACCACTATTTCAAGACCTACTATGTTCCAAACATATGTTAGGTGCTTTTATATACTCAATTTAACAGGCCCTTTCTGCCTATTTTAAATGGTTTCTCAGGGTGTATATGTATTATATTCAGAGTATAACATCTGACAACTTTAGTTGTAGAATAATTTACATAATCAAAAAAACCTATGACTGCAAATACCTTTTTGATATTATTTAACCTTTGGAGCTTAAAAGCAAAACTAAAAAACATATATACCCACAGAGCTTTCACTAATATTTGTAACAGCATTATTCATAAGAGTCAAAAAAGTGGGAACAACCAAATGTCCATCAACTGATGAGTAATAAAATGTGACATAACCTTGCATTGAAACACTACTTGACAACACAAAGAAATGAAGTACTGCTTTGATACATCCTGTAACATGGACGAACCTCAAAAACACGCTAAGTGAAAAACCAGTAACAAAATACCAGGTATTGTGTGATTCCATTTATATGAAATGCCCAGAAGCAGCAAATCTATGCAAATATAAAGTAGATGAGTGGCTGCCTAGGGCTGAGGGGAAGGAATGCGGGAACGACTTCTAATAGGTATAGAGTTTCTTTCTGAAGTTATAAAAAGTCCTAAAATTAGGTCAGAGTAATAGCAGCATAACTAAATAATTTAAAAAACAATGAATTGTACACTTTAAATGGGTGAATTTTATCATGTGTAAATTACATTTCAATAAAACTGTTACATTTTTAAGCAAAACTATTGCTCAAACATCAATTAACTTCAAAGGTTTACTATGAACTTGTAATAAACTATGCGCTATGAGGGTTCAAAAATGAGTAAGACAGGGCCGGCCGAGTGGCGCATTGGTTAAGAGCTGGCTTGGGACGCCAGAGGGCCCCAGTTCGGATCCCACATGAGGGCCAGTGACACTGCCCTCTACAGCTAAGATGCTGAACAACAGCTCAACCTGGAGCTGGGTTGCAGTGAGTTGCCAGCGATGGCATAGGCTGCAGCCCCTGCTGCAGTGGGTTGCCATGGGCTACTGTGTGTAGCCGGCAGCCAGCGTGAGCGGCCAGCAGCCGCAGTGAGCGGCCATCCAGAAGCCGGCGACTGATCTGCCTCACCCGGGAAGAGCGCAATGATGGTGCCAACTTGGGCAACGTCCTCCACAACTAGACTGAAGAACAAAAAACAGCAACTGTCTGTTCCACTTCCCCAATCAAAAGGGCTGTTCCCATCCCCCAACCCCCCAATAAAAATCTTTAAAAAAAAAAAAAATGAGCAAGACAAAATCTTATCTCAATGAGCTACAAAAACAGCTGGAAAACTGAAACATCAAGAACCTGACAAATCAAACACATCAAAAAGTTAAACACAAGATATTTCCAGATGATAAATTATCAAATAAGTACACAAGTGAAAAATCACTGTGGATTTATTGTAGTTGAGCGAGGCTTTCTGGAAGAGGTAGGAAAGCTGCAGTGGCAACATCCTATCTGGGTAACAGATGAACTCCAAACTTCAGCTATCAATAAATCCTCAGTTAAAACAACTTTTCACAAAAACATAACATTCTAGATGATTTCAGAGACAATCTAACTTTATCAAAGCATGATTTACCTTTATGTTAAGTTTTCTATTGTTTGTTGGAAGTGTTCCATCCTCTTTGAGTTGCTCAGGCAGATGTATAGTCTTTGTTTTAAAGTTTGTAACAGTAGCATTTTCTAATTTGGGCTTCTTTTTACCAACTTTTAGTTTTACTTTTTGAAAATCATCTTGGCGTTTTCTTTTTTTGGTCATTCTTGAGTGCTAAACGAAAAGAATTTATTTTAAAAATGGATAAAGACAAAGATAAATTATTAAAGAATAAAGTATTTTTCAACATTTACATTACTCTACCATGTATTTCAAAGATAATGAATCAAGAATCAAAGCCAACAGTGACTATACCAAAGGATCAAAATATTAAATGGAAAATACCTTTATGAAGTACAAAAAAAAAAAATAGTTTAGCCAAGATGGTAACTGTCCCGTGTCATTGATTTGTCAAGGTTTCTTAGCCATGGACCCTTTTGTCAAGCAATGTGCTAAATGTAAAGCTTTTGAAAAAACATTTTTGAGGGGGGTAGGGGCTCAGAGGGTGGGTTGGAAAGCGCACAGAGTTGCTATCTACTAGGAAGCTCCTGGCCCCTAGAAGCCCCTGAGGAACCTCTAACAAAACAAAGTTTGAAAACCAATATTATTATTAATGCAGCCTGTAATAGTAAGGAAAGTTTCATGAACTTAAGCTGGGTGCTTGAAAAATGGGTAAGATTCAGATATGCAACAAGGCGAGTTAATGAGCACTTCATAAGCAAGCAAAACAGGGTACAGATCAGTAGAGGATAGGATAAGCCTGGTGTAGGCAAAAGTGAAGACGCCAGCATTCTGAACATCAGGAAAAGTTAAGACTAGATATAAAAAGTAAAGTTTCCAAAAAACAGAATTAAAAGTAGTATAACAGGAAATAATGTGTGACAGAGGGATAAGGAACAAGACCAGCTAGTCCACTATTATAATAACTCAGGCATAACCATGTCATCTTGTACTACATCCAAATTTTCCCACTTACACACAAAAACCTTTGATCTGTTCCTCCTACTCATTCCCAGGCCACTTCTTAAGTTCTTTACTTCTACCCACAGGTACTCTCGCCTTGTCTCTAGTGTCTACTCCCAACTCCATTTGCTAGAGTCGCCAGAGAGCTCTTTCTAAACACAGATCTGACCAAGACGCAGAAGCTTTTCAGGTGCTCCCTTACAGTGACCGTCTCAGCTAGACGTATCAGGTCCTTCCTAACTTCCTCTCCAGCCTTTTCTTCCTACGAGCTAACTTATATTTAAAAAGTAGCCTCCTATACCTAGAACCAGCTCAGCTCTTCTTGAAGCTTTCCACACGCTGCAAGAATAATGAATTCTACCTTGCAGCATTCTACCTTCCACTGTACACCCCACCCACTGGAGTGTGTTAAGTACCTCTGGAATAAATAAAACTTCTCCTGGCCTATCATAATTATCCTATGCCCAGCTCCTTTCTTTAAAGTCACAATGCTATACATGGGAGCACAAAAAATTTGGGTAAAATGAAGGTTTGCATTATTGTGAGAGTAATAAAATGGAAGATGCAAGATTGGGCTGCTCAAGTTCCAGGAATCCAGAAGCCAGTCACCTATGACACATCTAAGCTCACAGGACTGCAAGGTTTTACTACATTAGAGCCCCATGGGCTAGGATTTGGCTACACAGGTTAAGAACAGATTCTAGGGCCAAATTGATTAGGTTCTTATCCAGGCTGCAACTTTCTAGCTGTAGTTAACCACTGTTCTCAGTTTTTACCTACAAAATAGGGATAATACTTCTTCATCATACTGTTGTTATGAGGTAGGATGAGAATCAAATGAGTTCACTATTAGTAAAACACTCAGGACTGACTGTGCCTAGTACACTGATAAACATACAACCTATAAGCACAAACGTGTATACTTTCTTACAATCTCAGGGCTAGTGCATACCAAGCACAATACTAGATACATTATTTACATTAACACTCAATTCTCACAGTCATGTGAGGAAGGTGGAATTAAACCCATTTAAAGATGTGGCTCAGGAAGGTTTGTCTGTCAGTCCTTTATTAAGGAGTTGAATAGCGATTCATACACATGACAGAGCTCTGCAAAACCAGCTTTATGTTATACATACTGGAATTAAGGTGAGGACTGGAAAGCTGTGTGGCAAATGGCTCCCCTTGTTTCATTTATGTCATTCCCAAGTTTTCATCCCACCCACACCTCTAGTTATTCTAGTCTAAATAAATAAGTAAAACCTAAACAGAAGGACCTAATACTCACCTGGCCTCTTTTACTACAAAAATAGCTTTCCTTAATTAAGCAAGCACACTTTGTAAGCTCTCCCTACCATTTTATTAATAACTAGTACCAGAGATGGAAATAAATCAGAAAAATCAAATGAATTATCCTCCACGCCCCCAATCCTCCGTGCTATCTTTAGCCACTAATTACCTGATCGGTGTCCAATACAGTCTACTGTCAAACTTAGGCCATATTATCCGTCATTATCCACACTTTGTATTTGTCACACTGTTTTCCCTCCGTTTGGAAAATTAAGAGGGCTGATCGTCCTTCCTTGACTTTTTTTAAAGCTGGCAAGATTATCTTTATGGTATACAGAGAACATTTTTATACGAGGAACTCTTAAGTTCTATTAGCAATTTCTGTTATTTTCACTTAAAATAAAAATTTTCAGAGCACAGCAAATCAAATAGTCCGACTAAGCCACGTTTTACATTAGCCGGCACTGAGTAGAAGGTAGGTCCACTCCAGCCTCAAGGGCCGAACTCTCACAATCACTGGACATCCTACGTAGGTGAGCCCCCAAGTTTTTAAACTGAACTTCACGTAATCCAACTGCAGGTCTTCTAATTTCAACAAGAGCGATCCGGGCGCATCAGGATTTCGACCGAACCGAATTCCAGCTAATTTGTCTGCCACCTCATTACCCTCTCTAATTTCCAAATTCTTTCCCCTCCCCCCGAAAACTAAAATCAAGGAGAAAGCACACCGCACTCGGCCTCTGAAATTTTCCTCTCCAACCCTTTACGTTCACAAATTCCCCCAAAACTCTACCGAGGAGACCAATCCGAGACACCCGATTTCCCTTAAAGCAAATGATGCCCCAGACAGAGGCGACTCAAGAAAACAAACCTAAGGTCGGGTTCTGCTCGGTGCGGAGCGCTTCACCCTCCCACACCTGGATGGCGAGGGGGCCGATAAGGAGACGGCTGCTCATCCCCTCCCCAAGTCTTCGGTCCCGTATCCTAGAAGTGAAGACCCCGTGGGTTTTAAGACACTATCGTTTCTCCTACTCCGGTGGACCTCAGTCAGGACCACAGTCGGGGAAGTGGGGCCCAATCGGCGCACACCGGCCTGAAAGTAATCTCAGACCTGGAACCGCTCGAACCCGCCCAGTCAGTTGAGGCGCTTCAAATGCCCGCCGGCGCCCGCCCTGCGGAGGCTCAGCACCCAGGCCCTGCTCCGCAGGGGGCGGTGGCCGGGCCCCCGGAGAAGGGGGGGGGCGCAGACCGGCCACAGCCGGCCCTGCTCTCCTGGGCCCCCGACAGGGGGGCGACGGCTCCGCATGCAGTCCCACGCCTAGGGAGGGCCTGGCCCAATGGTCGGCGGCTACTCACTTGAAGGCCCAGCTGGGGCTGGAGCACAGAGGCAGAGAGGCGCGTCCGAGCAGAAGCCCACGGAGCGACAGCGTGCCCCACCGGCCACAGCCTCCCGCTCCTGGAGCGTGTTTTCAAATCGCCTCGTCCTCACGCGGCCGCGTCTCCTTCCGCCGCCCGGAAATAGGGCCCCTCCTCCTCTGCGCTGCGCTCACGTGACCTCAGCCCGCAGCCGCGCGCAGCCTGGGAGGCGGGAAGGCGGGGAAGCGCGGAGGCGGGAGTGGCAGGCCCCGCCCCCAGGAGGAGAGGGCCCGCCCCGGAAGACCGTGGTGCTCCTGGAAGGGGAGGAGGAGGGTGCAGGACCAGAGCACAGGCGTGAGAATAAGGCGTGTGAATAAGGCTGGGTCCTGGGTTCAGCCCTGATCTTCTCCAACCTGCATCGGGGTATCGGCCTGGTTACAACTGGTTGACGTCATGCCTTTTCTCCCTACGCTAGACCACAGTTCTTTAGACCTAAAGGCACATTGAGAGAAGAATGCAAATTGAATTGAAAAAGGGAGAAGTTTGGTACTGCAAGGACCATAGAATTCCTGGGGACATTGACGTGGATGGAGTAGTTAACAATTACTTGACAGAGGGCAAAATACACCTAGTTGCTGGAGTCTTAGTCGAGAAATTTCCCTAATAGTTCAGTTTCTCAGCATTAAGATTCCTGCTACTGAAATTAAAGGGCCCAGGGAAGTTAAGGGAGATTAAAATGCGTAGAAAGGGGTTGAGAATGCAAGGAGAATGGGTCTTTGAAAGACAGCCTTGCGAGAAAGACTGGCAGGTGTGGTGGAGAAAAGAGCCCCAGGTATGGATTCAAATGTGTCTCTATGGCTTACCAGATATTAAACTTAGTAAAGCTGACAATGGTATGAGTCTCAGTTCACTGGGTAGAGATTCAGAGCAGTGATTTGTGAGGTACGGAGAGACCCAAGCACTGGGACTAAGACCATGACTATTCTATGATCAGAGATGAAGAGGCAGACCATGATGCACCTCTCTCTTCCCTGACAACACACACACAACCACGATCTGCTTGAATCCACTATAACGTAAACATTTGGGAATCATCAGGATTATATTGGCATTGAAAATTATGAGACTGGATTGGAAAATGAAAGGTTTACTGCCATTTAGACATGTGCCCTGAACCCCAACCTCCTGTTTAACAGCTTATTTAACATTTCCTTGGGATATCACTATATATCTCAAGGTCAACATGTCCAAAATAGAACTCCAGATTTTTCCCCTGAAATCAACTCTTCCTCCAGCTTCTTCATCTCAAATAGCAAGCAACTCCATCCTTCCAGTCTTTCAAGCCAAAACCTTTGGGGTTTGGGCCTGGCTTCTTTCTTTCACAGCTCACATTTAACCCTATACCTCCAAACACATCCTGATTTCCACCTCTTAACACCACCTCCCTGACTGCCATCGTGAACCAAGCCATCTCATGATCACTGTAGAAGGCCTCTGAATAGATTTCCCTGCTTCTACCATTTCAGTCTAGTGTCTTCCCCTTACAGCCTGATACCAGCAGAGCAGCTGTGATTACTTAAAAATCTAACTCAACTCAAGTCACTTTTTGGCTTAAAACCCCTCAGTAGCTTCCCATTTCATTTGCAGTAAAAGCCAGAGCCATTATGATGGCCTCAAGGTTTGCTGTATTTTGACACATCCCCTAACCTACAGGTACTCCTACCATTCTCTTCTTTTGCACTCTGCTCCAGCTACTGTTGTTTCTTTGCTTGTGGCCCAGTGGGCCTGGGAGTGAAGTAGCTGACAGAAGTGCTGGTGCCTTGGCTAAGGGAAGCAGTTTATCTTCAGCAATAGTCAACTGTTGACATAAGGGAATGCAAATCACATTTTCAAGAAAAAAAAACCCCAGAAATTTAGAAATGTTTATAAGAAATCTGATCTTTCAAAATTGGTGAGCAAGTACATTTTATGTCCTATTTTAAAACACTGTGTGGGCCAAACAAAATGCTTATGAGCCGGTTGCCAGTTCACAACCTCTGTTTTAAGATATGAAAAGGATGTACAGGAAGATAGGCTTTTTCCAACTCTAAGTGGTGAACTCAATAATTACAAGGATTGTCTGCTTATCTGAGCCAGAATAGACCTTTGATAAATAACAAGGATATAACTAATCAAGGTCCTTGACCCATGCTAGAAAAACATGTACAGTGACCACACATTCTAGAATCTATAGGATATTCCACCTCTAAAAACCTGTCTAATTGGCCACACAAACTACAGTATTAGTTTCCTGGGGCTACTGTAACAAAATACCACAAACTAGGTGGCTTAAACAACAGAAGTCTATTGGCTGTCAGTTTTGGGGATTAGAAATCTAAAATTAAGGGGTTGGCGAGGTTGGTTCCTTCTGAGAGTTCTGAGGGAGAATCTTTTCCATGCCTCTCTCTTAGCTCCAGGTAGTCTTAGACATTCCTTGGCTTGTAGATGGTGTTCTCTCTGTCTTCACATTGTCTTCTGTCTGTGTGGGTCTGTATCCAAATTTCCCCCTTTTTTTTAAGAATACCAGTCATATTAGGGCCCACTCTAATTTCTTACTTGTATGCATTAATGACCTCATTTTAACTTCACTACCTCTGAAGAGACCCTATCTCCAAATAAGTTCACCTTCTTAGGTACCAGGGGTTAGCACTTCAACATATCAATTTAGAGGAACACAATTCAACCTATTACAGCTACTAAGATCTGTGCTCAGAAATGCCTGCATTTCACCATCTGAACATCCTCTCCTTTTTGTCTATGCTCCGAAGCCTCACAAGATTTTAAGTTAACTAACTTACTACTACAAAGTCTATTTAACATTTGCAGCTTCTCTTTTCATACTGGGCTTCCAGTTAATATTTGATTTGGAAATAGGGTACCACTTTAAAAAAAAATTGAAACCCTGTTAATCAAATAAACTCGATTTTGTAATGTCAAGGCAAACAATAAAAGCGTAAACATATTAAACTGGCTCTTTATGTTTCAGAGCTATTACTAACACAAAAAGCAGAGACTCTGAAGAAAGATGAAAAGGATGAGTTCAATTTTGGTACTATAACCAGGGACAAAAATTCAAATCACATTCTTTAGGAATTGATTGATATGATATATGCAAATTACTTGGCACACTGTCTTGGACACCATTAAGCCCTCGAAAAATGACAACAGATATCACTATTGATGATGTATCGTTGGGCCCTGTTTGTACAAAATGAAACTTTTAGTCAGGTTTCTTAGATAAAGTAACAGGAAACCAGTTCTGTCTTTAAATTAAAAGGAATTTATTGAGAGAATATAGAGTAACATGAGTGGCCAGGAAGACTGCCCATGCAGGCTTGGAAACAAACAGGAAGGAGGGAGACCAACTGAGAGACAGCAGTACAACCACAAAATCAATCCAAGACATAAAAATTACAAATGAGGAAGTAAAATTATCTCAATTTGTAGATATGATTGTATACCTGAAAAAATATCAACTGCAAAACTGCTACAAACAATAAGAATTCAGAAAGTGTAAGGCAATATGAAATTAACATTTAGAAATCAATAGACTTCACATACACAATCAATAACCAGTTAGACATATGATGGAAAAGGAGGCCCCATTTGCAACAGCAATCAGAACAGATAAAATTCCTAGGACTGAATAAGAAAATCCTAAAGATGTAAATTCTCCCTAAATTAATTGGTAAATTGAATGAGATCTGAATAAATGTGTCAACAGGTTTTTTTCCTAGACCTACACAAGCTGATTAAAATTTGTATGTGAATAATTAAACAATCAATAATAGCCAAGGAAATTTTGAAAAAGAAAAGGTATGGGGGAATCAGCCTATTAGATTTGAAAATATATTATAAAACTTCAATAATTCAAAATGCAGTTTTAGCATATGAACAGACAAACCAGTGGAACGAAACACAAAGTCTAGAAATAGAACCAAAGAAATATAAGAATTTAGTATATTACAATGACAACATCTCATAACAATGGTATAAAGATAAATGGTTTGCAAAAATTAGGAGCCATGTGGAAAAAGATAATGTTATACTTCATTTATGTCATTAAAAGACATAAATTTAAAAAACAAATCCACAAATGTCCCAGAAAACAAAATGGGTGAATTATTTTATGACTTTGGACTTCTACCAGAACTTAAATTTTAAATGGCAGATAAAAAATGTTTTAAAACTTTGATTACAGGCTTTGCCCAAACCTTTTAGAAACCTTCTTCATGGCCAAAAAATAATAAAGTCGAAAGACAAGACAAATTTGGAAAAAATATTTTCAACTCATATCACAGCTAAAGGATTAATTGTACTAATAAAGAACTCCTAGAAACAGAAAAAAAAGATCAAGTACTTGATAGAAAAATATTTATTTCCAGGTAGTTTACAGAAAAAGAAATATAAATCACCCTTCTGTAAAAGATATTAAACCTGACTCACAAAAAGAGAAATAAAAATTAAAAGATCACTTATAGTCAGAAATTTACTTTTATTACTATTACTTCAAAAATTTTAGAATAATAAATTACACACACAAAGCTACTCTATAATTATGATTAGTTTCTGAAAACAATAGGTGAGTAAACATGAGTCCCATCAAGTAAATAGTTCAATAGTTCTCCATAGTTTTGAAATTTTAAGATTAATTTTTAATTTCCTCACATGTGAACAATTGTTTTTTCTTACTTGTATGCATTCTGTAAAATAAAATGATGAGTCTGGAATTTTCTTACCGTGTTTATAGTAGATGTATTCCTAATTCAGTTATTACAATTTACATTTAATATAAAACATGGAATACAAACACACTAAATGTGAGAGAATGCTAACGATATTATAGGAAAATAAGCATTCCGCCTGGTGGAGGGTATAAACTGGTGCTTTTCAGGAAGACACTTTTCAATATGCAGTAAAAAGCTACAAAACAGTTTATACTTTGGACTTCCACTACTAGGGATCTACTCTAAAGAAACAACCATGTATGTAAATAAAGACTTATGTATAAAAAATTTACAAGAATGTTTATCCCATCAATGTTCACAGAGTGAAAAATCAGAAACAGTTTCAATGTCTAGCAGTTAAGGAATGAGTATATAAAGTATGCAAATCCTTAAGAAAATACATATTAAAACCTTTAAAAGCTACATTTTTAAAGAATATTTAAGGTTATGGGCAAAACTTCAGTGGAAAAATTGGGCAAAAAAGTTGACCAGAGGAATTTTCTTTTTGTAGAAATGTTCCACTTAATAAATGAAGAAGGAATGATAGAATTAAAAAAGTACCATTTTGCAACCCTTAGTAAACAAATGGATCTAGGTCATGGACATCAATAGCTGCTAAATCACAATGTGAAGCAGACATTATGTACCTTGTTGTTAAAGTACACAATGCTACCTTTTAAAAAGCCTTGTTAAAAAATTCAAAACTGAATCTGATCAAGCCTAGATCTAACTACCAATTTATGGAAATTAAGAACACAGGAGCATGTTAACTATACCACAGCAATGCAGTCAGCCCAATCTGGGTGTGGGTAACTCAACAAGACAACTGTTTCTTTTAAAAAATTGTTGTAAGGAATAAAAAGAGACAGTAGGAAGCTACAGATTAAGAAAATCTTAAACCATATATCAACCAATTGTAATATATGGACTTTCCAAGGATCCTGATTCAAACAAAGAAACTGTACATTACACACACACACACACACACACACACACACACACACACACACACACAGAGAGAGAGAGAGAGAGAGAGAGAGAGAGGGTGCCAAAAAAATGTATATACATTTTAAGAAAGGAAAACGTGTATTAAAATTGTAATACTCAATATATACCGATAACAAAAGATGAATACAATCATGTGTATATATTTTTTTGGCACCCTCGGTATACACACACACTTGCACACATAGAAATCAGAGAAATATGAACACTAGATATTTGATAATATTAAGGAATCATGGATTATGATAAAGGAATTATAATTATTTTTTAAAAGAGTTTCTATCTTTTAGAAAAACATACTGAATCATTTATGTTTGTAATGATGAAATGGAAATCCCTGTTCCACCAATTTTTGGCATCATAACTCTGGAAAACTTACTTAACCTCTCTAGGTCCTAGGTGTCTCCTCTGTAAATAAGAACTATCCTGAGACACAAAGGGAGTGTTAGACTTCAATGTTAGTTAACATAGCATTACCTCTTTCATTTTACCTGAAATTACCATTGCACTTTCAAGTACACTCCTGATAAATTTACTTTTTCTCCAACAAGCAGACCTATTATAGGTTAACACATAGAATATGATTTATTATACAAGAGTCAGACTTTTATATTATCCTTAGGGATATTTATAACATATATTTAAAAAATTTTTTCTACATAGCAATTGCAGAATAGTTTAAATTTAATCGTTCTCATCTGTTCACTTCAAAACATTTAGAAAGTTTTTGAAACTTACTTCCTAACTAATTGATATCATTGTGGGCTTTTTAAAAATAGTTTTCAAGAATTGAATATTTCATAATTTTATCTTTATCTAATTTTAGAGCCATATTAGACATATGGTTTTCCTTTTCATCATTAGAGGTCATTCCATCCGCAAGATAGAAAATTATTCATGTTGCTATTAATTTGATTCTGTAAATTAACAAATGGCAATCTTCTTTCTTTTCTAGGAGAGAAAAGCTCTCTATAAATATTTCATGATACCTCAATGGATTCTTGAAATGAACGGCAACTGTTTTGATGTTTTGAAAGAAAACTGTGCTCAATGATGCAGAAGTCTTTTGGGGGGAAATGCTGGTAATTTGTGCCATTACCTTGCTAACTTTACTTAAGTGACTGCAGGATTTGACTCACCCTCTGAAGGCTTACAGGTTAGCCTAGGCAGGCTTAGAGGAAGCTCACATTAACCAAGATCAAAGGGGCTAGTGCATAAAGGCTGAGTAACAATGTCTGGATTTATAACAAAACTATATCTGCTACAGAGACCAGAAAACTAAAGTTAATAAGCCTAGCACATCCTCTCCTGATGGGCACACTTCCATGGGAAAAAATAAAAATTATGAGCACAAGGTTGAATAGTGGACATGAAAATGGAACAAAGGGACTGAGTAAATAACCTGACTGATTTGCTTGTAAGAGACCTGATACACCCACTTCCCAAAATTGGATTAGATTTGCCACTGGGAAGGTGATTTCTGAAGTTTTCCAAGTAAGTGTCTTTCCCTGAGCAGTGCTGAATAAGCACAGCCAAAATTTTCTTCAGGGATTTCCCTTTTCCTTTGTTTAAAGACCAATCAATTCCTCTTCTGATGAACACATTCTTTAGCTATAAAACATACAATGGAGAAAAGAAAGCCTCTTCAATAAATGGTGCTGGGAAAATTGAAGAGCCATGTGGAAAAGAATGAAACTAGACTGCTGTCACCATATACCAAAATTGACTCAAAATGGATAAATGGATCAAAGACCTAAACATAAGACCTGAAAAAATAAATTGCATAGGAGAAAACATAGGTACGAAATTTACGGATGTTGGGTTTAGAGACAATTTTATGAATTTGACCTCAAAGGCAAGGGAAGTAAAAGTATAATTAGATGAATGAGACTATATCAAACTAAAAAGCTTCTGCACAGCAAAAGAAACCATCAACAAAACAAAAGAGGCAACCAACCAATGGGAGAAGATATTTGCAAACAACACCTTCAATAAGGGATTAATATCCAAAATATGTATATGAAGAACTTGTACAACTCAATAACAAAAAAACAAACAATCCAATTTAAAAATGGGCAGAGGACCTGAACCGATAGTTCTCCGAAGAAGACATACAAATGGCCAACAGATATATGAAAAAATGCTCAACTTCACCAGCTATTAGGAAAATGCAAATCAAAGTCACAATGAGATATCACCTCACACCTGTTAGAATGGCTATTATCAACAAGAGAAGTAATAACAGGTGTTGGAAAGGTCATAAAGGAAAAGGAACCCTCATACAATACTAGTGGGCAAGTAAATTGGCACAGCCACTATGGAAAACAGTATGGAAACTATGAATATAATTACCATACTTCCCAGCAATCCCTCCTCTGGGATTACCCAAAAAAATACTACCCAAAAAAATCTGAAAACATATATCCATAAAGATATATGTACCCCTATGTTCATTGCAGCATTATTCATGGTGGCCAAGACATGAAAACAACCAAAGTACCTTTTGATAAAGGTTTGGATAAAGAAGATGAGATACATATATACAATGGAATATTAGTCATAAAAAAAGATGAAAAACTGCCATTTGGAACAACATGGATGGATCTTGATATTATCATGCTAAGCAAATAAGTCAGACAGAAAAAGTCGAGAACCAGATGACTTCACTCATATGTGGGATATAAAACTGAAAACAACAAAGGAACAAGACGAACAAAGACACAAAAACACAGAGACACAGACAACAGTTTAGTAGTTACCAGAGGGTAAGTGTGGAGGGGGGTTGTAGAAGAGGAAAAAGGGGATCAAATATATGGTGATGGAAGGAGAACTGACTCTGAGTGGTGAAAGCACAATGCAACATATAGATGATGTATTATAGAATTGCACACTTGAAACTATATAATTTTACTAACCAATGTCACTCCAATAATTTAATTAAAAAAGAAAATAAGTAAATAAAATGCTCCACTGGCAATAAAAAAATAATAATAAAAGTAAATTCAACTTAGCTTTAGTCTGACAGTCCTAGAAGACATTCTTTCTTTTTAAGTGACATATCCCTACTTGAAACTAGTGTAAATTGTTTTTGTACTTTAACTCTAAAAAATGGAATTTTATTTCCCTTATTTATAATTTCTATTTGGGCTTCCCAATCACCACTACCTCCACACACATAGAAATCTGCCCCATAATATGATTTTTACTACTATTTATATGATTATACAAAACCAGAATTAGAAATGAAAAAGTTTCTTTTTGAATACTTGGGCAAACCAAATTGATTTCATGATGAGACATAAGAGTGTCTCAGAACTTCTGAGACCTTGTAAGAACATCATCTTCCTAATTTATGAATCTTAATAGTTTTTACTTTACTATCATTAAATCTAAATTCTAAATTTTGATTCTGTTTTCAGTGTGGACTTCAGATATTAGAAAACACAAGTGCTCTTATTTGCCCTCACAGAGTATAGGAAAAGACAAAGAAAATCTTTGAGTAAAATGTATTTTTTGAGTTAAGTAAATAAATAAATACACACACATTCATACATTCGCAAATATATGCACATTTATATCTGTATCAGTTGCAATTTAAATTAGAAAAAATATTTCAAACTCACGTTTTTCATTTTCTGCACCATTTATTCTTTTTGTGTGAAATATGACTACATATTTATATTACATATGATTACATTATACACATATGTTACATTATATATTATTTATATTACATATGGTTACATATGTAATTACTAGGGACTAATTAAGAAAACTGCCTGTCAATCAAATGGTTTACAGATGTTTCCTATTTATACAGCAGCTACTTTCTTTGTAAAGCAGTAAATCAGATGTTTGGAGTTGAGAGACCTAAGAGTGTTTTCACACTGCCCTAACGCGAGGGCTATTTTTCAGTCCTTCTTCCTTTGGCATCATCTCCATGACCCAGGATGAAAAATTACACCTAAGCATCAAAAGCTTTAAAAAATAACCAGGAAGTACGGAAAGAAAAAAGGGTCAAATGTATAAGATTATCTATTCAGGCCAATTCTTTCTATTTGTTCATAAGAGAGAAGTAACTGGATTATATCAAATGTATATAATAGGATATAAATATGGTAACAATATATATTATTGCTCTGTCTATATAAGTTTTACCTGAAGAGGCAGTATGTAATCAGTGAGAACAGTGCTGGAAGCAGGCTTATCAGATAAAAAAGATTCCCTGCACCACAATTTGAAAGTCGTGTGACCTTGAGAAAATTATTTCCTATTTCTGTATTTCATCTATAAAATTTGGGTGATATTAGTACCTATTTTATGGGGTCATTGTGAGGATGAAATAAATATATATGTATATATATATTTAGAAAGAAATTGGGCACAGTCCCTGCTGTAAAGGAGGTAAAACTTCACTCATCTCAGGTTTTCAGATGAGACTTTTTAACAACAAGACAGATTAACAAGATAAAAACAGTTTATTAATGTGTTCCTAAAAGAAAAGTAACTCAAAATGGTGGCTTACAATTCCAGCTTATAGAGCATCTTCAACAAAGAACAATAAATTTGTAGAGTAATGACAGGACAAAGAAAAGCGGCTTTAGGCTTCCAAGGTCAGCACACTGTGGGAAGGTAAATATATGGCAGGAAATGAATAGAGTAAGGTTTGTTTGCAGATTTGTCCGGTGCCATCTCTGGGCTGATAAGAATGTCTTCTTTCCTCCTGTAAAGGGCGGGTGCCTTTCAGAGGGGAATTTTATCGCCTGCTTTCAGGAAGAAAAATGAGGGTCACAGTGTCCTTGCACCCGCTGTTTCTCATGCACCTTTTTGTGTAACTATGTGAGGTAATGATAATCATTTCACAATATGTAGGATACCAAGTCATTATGCTGTACAACTTAAACTTATACAGTGCTGCATGTCAATTACATCTCAAGTAAACTGGAAGAAAAGAAATAATCAATGTGACAAAGTGGCATATTTTGGGTGACATAGTTTGATTTCCTTGGCTGCCATGTAATATGACACCATTAAATGGTGACACGGAAGTGGACTAACAAGAATCCTTACATTTGCTGGTAGGACTATAAAAAGATGGCATGCCCACTTTTGCAAACTATTCTTCAGTTTCTAGTCAAGTTTAATATATGTTTACCATTTGACCCAGCAATTCTACTCCTGGGTATTTACACAAGAGAGATGTAAACTTACATCATGAGAAATTTTGTTCAAGAATGCTCATAGCGGCTTTATTCATAACTGGAAACAACCCAAATGTCCATCAACAGGAGAATGAATAAACGAACTGTGATATGTTCATAGTATTAATACTTAGCATTATAAAGGAATGAACTGAAACACACAATAACATGGAGCAATCTCACAGACATCGCTTTGATCAAAAGTAGCCAGATACCACAGACTGTGTGCTGCATGGTTCCATTTATATGAAATCAAGAACAGGCAAAACTAATTTTTAGAGACTGAACAGTGGTTACCCCTACTAGGGTAGGAAGAAGTGACTTGAAAGGGGCACAAGGAACTTCTGGGGTGATAGAAAAGGTCTACACCTTGACTGGAGTGTGGGTTATACAGGGACATATGAGTACATTTGCCAAAGTTCATCAAACCATAGCCTTAAGATCCACGTACTTTAGGGTGGCTGGTTAGCTCAGTTGGTTAGGGCGTGGTGCTGATAACAGCAAGGTTGCCAGTTCTATCCCTGCATGGGCCACAGTGAGCTATGCCCTCCTTAGGAAAAAAAAAAAATTCTGTGCATTTTACTGTTTTAAAAGTTAAAAAGAGTTATATTTTTATGGAATAAGCAAAAACTTGTTTAACATTTATTGATCATTTACTTTATGCCAAGCAGTTTTACATATACTTTGTTATGCATACTCTCACATGATTTTATAATGAGTCTATGATTTAGGTATTATTATTATTGTTGTTGTTGTTGTTGTTGTTGTTGTTATACAGCAATATATTATGTGTTGCTAGGAGAGGTTAAGTAGCTTAGCCAAGGTCACACAACTAGTAAGAGATGTCACTGTGGTTTGAGGCCTTCTAACTTACAATGATATCCTCTCTTCCTTACTTCAGACTGAGTTTATAATTCAATTCCATAACTAGAACAAATCATGTTAATTGGAGTTCACTGTTACAAGTACTTTAAAATATGTTTTTTTGAGTTTTGATACAGTTTTAGACTTCTGATCTGTAGAACCATGAGATAATAAATGGGCATTGCTTCAAGCCACTACATTTGTGGTAATTTGTTACAGCACCAATACAAAAATATTACAGATGTCTTGTTCTTCAAACTAGGTGCCAGCACCGTCAAAACATGTTGCACAAAGGATGATATGGTAGCCCCCCAACATCTAGTGCCATGCAATACCCATATTAGATGTTAAATACACATCTCAAAATATGAAATAATGTTTTACTAAAGGAACTGTTGGTGGCTAGGTGCAGAAAGCCATTCGAGTAACTCAAATTAAAAGGCGTTTGTTCTAAGAATAGAAGAGAAAATCTCATCAACCACAAGCATAGATAAAAAACAAACAAACAAACAAAAAACCTTGTCATTTCACAAAGGAAACGGGGATCTGATAGCTTTCCTGGAAAAGTTCCCTCACACCTTCAAACAAGAACAGAGTGAGAATAAACATAAACATAGGTAATGTCAACAAATTAAGTAAAATTAAATGCTTCATTTCCCCCGACACTGCACATTTGTGGCTCATTTGATAAAGCCCCCTAAATCTGGTTATGTTTAAGCTATGTAATTTACGATTTTAAAAAACATCTAGAGCAGCGACACTAGTGGGATACAGGGGAGGAGGGGTGCAGAGTGGTACTCAGGATGGAAATGGCATTTGCAGGTGTTCATGACGGACTGGGTATAGTGGTGAGAGAAGCCAGAACCACACGATTCCCAGGATTTTAGCTCCTCTATAAGCTACAGGAAGACAGATACATAATTTTTATTTTCCTTGTCATCATAAGTACAATGTTCATACAGTAGATAATAAAGATATTTGTTGTTCAATGATAGAAAACCACTGAATTTTTTTTTTAGCAAGGCAATGACGTGGTCAGATTTGGGATTCAGATAGCGAGCTTTGACAGCAGTGTGGGGGATGAATCAGGCTGAGAGGATGTGGCTGTCTATCAAAATGCAGTCTCCTTTTCTTTCTGAACACACAGCTACACTATTGTCCCAGCCTCTCTTAAGTTAGGTATGGCTATGTAACTACGTTCTATCCAAAGGAATGTAAGACAGAGGCGATGTGCACCACTCGCAATCAGCACCTTCAGGCCAGGCTGAACCTTTTTCTACTTTCTTTTCCCACCAGCTGAAATATGAACACGGTGACTCTGCCTTAGTTGTGCAAATAAGGAAAGTGTCCTAGCAGATCGCAGAGACAAAAGATGGAAGGACTTTGAACCCTTAAATTTTTATATGAAAGACAGTCACCTGCTGACTTGGAAACCTACTCTGGAATAAAATCAGAAATACATTTATTTTTCTTTAAGCCACTAAAGTTTGGCAATCTATTGTTTTCTGTAAACATAGCCATCTTCATTAATGCAGTGTGGCAGTTAGAGAGTAACACTAGAAACAGGACTATTTTAATAACTCAGGTAAGAGATGATGAATACCTGTGATAGGATTGGGAGGTAGGTGAAAAAAAGATATGGAGATATTTATAAAATACACTCAACATGATTGCTTCACCTTCAAATTTCTTAAAATGCTAACACTTCTTTTGCCCACTACTGCACTTCCAGCAAGGAGACTCCTATTCCCATCAGTCAACTAAAACTTTGCTTTCAAAAATTATTAGAAACTGACCACACACATTTAACATTTAAGGACGAAAAAAAAAAGGAATTCAAATCTAGAAACTTTGGGGAAATATGATACTCAAACAAATGAGAGACATTTATGACAAGGAATAGACCCAACTGTTGAAAAAATAATAATAAAGAACAAAAGAATGCAAGACCTATGTAATGATTTAAAATGGACAAAGACGTGGAACACTCTTCACATTTTTTTGAGTGAGTAAACACTGGATATTTGCTAATATCTTTAAAGATTATTTTCTTTTCCCCCACCCCAAATAGAAAAAAGCCATGGGCTATTTATAATGCATCAAATTTAAAAACAACCTACCTGTTTAGCAATAGGGGTTTGGTCAAATTGATTATGGTAAATTTATACAAGGAAATATTCTGCAGTCATTTCAAATTATAATGTACATAATACTTATTAAAATGAAAAGTTAAGAGTCATATTAAACAGTATATTCCCATTCATTTCTATGAGTATATAGAAAATAGTCTGGATGAAATCTCAGCATAATGTTTGAGGTAGCTATCTATGCTTGTATGAATAAAGGTGGTTTTCTTTTTCTCATTTTTATTTAGATAAAAATTTTCTATTTTTCTAAATTGACATGTGCTAATTGAGTAAAATTGAAAATAAAAAGATGCTCTATAGCACTAATCATTAGGGAAAAGCAAATCAAAACCACAATGAGATACCACTTCATACTGATTAGGATGGCTACTAACAGAAAAACACCAGAAAATAATAAGTGTTGGTGAGGATGTGGCAAAATTAGAACCTTGGGTACTTTAGGTAGGAATGTAAAATGGTGCAGCCACTATGAAAAATAGTATGACAGTTTCTCAAAAAATTAAATCTAGAATTACCTTATGATTCAGCAATTCTACTTCTGGTTAAGTACCCAAAAGAATTGAAAGCAGGGTCTCAAAGAGATATTTGTATACCCATGTTCATGACTGTATCACTCACAATAGTCATAGGTTTCAGAAGCAATCCAAGTGTCCATTGATGGATAAATAATTAAACAAAATGAAATATACATATAGGGTGGAATATTATTTAGCCTTAAAAAGGAATGGAATTTCTGACACATGCTGCAGCATGGATGATTCTTAAGGATATTTAGTTAATTGAAATGATAGTCACCAAAGGACAAATATTGCAGGACTCTACTTATATGAGATAGCTAGAGTAGTCAGATTCATAAAGACAGAAAGTAGAATGGTGGTTGCTGGGAGTGGAGAGAGATGGGAATAAAGTTATCTTATGGGTAGAGTTTTAGTTTCCCAAGATGAAAATCGTTCTCAAGATTGATTGCATAACAATGTGAATGTAATTAACACCACTGAACTGAACACTTAAAAATGGTTACAGTGATAAATTTTATGTTATGTATATTTTACTAAATTTCAAAAATATTGTAATGGAAAATAAACACAAATATAATTCTTTAAAGGCGAGTGAGTATATGAGAAAATGGCTCACAACTACCATTTCAGAAAACCTTCCCTAACTAAGCCAGCTCTACTGTGATCACTCTTATGTGCGTTATCTATTTATTTTGTACTTAATTAATTTGATCTTTTGGATAAACAACTGTGATTTTTAAAAATGTTTTTATAAGAATTTAGATTATAAGCCCCTTTGCATAAACATCCTTTTCTACTTTCTTCTTTTCTCTGTAAATAGTGAATATTTAATTATACTTTGGAACTAAGAAATTTTGGAACCTCAAAGCTTTCATTGTGACTTACTAGTGAGAATAATTAAAAGGACAAACTACTGGATACTCCAACTGCAAGTTTTGGATTTTTACATTCCCTAGTCTGAGGCGTTCTTCTAAGGTGTGTTCAGTTTTTATTCAGGACCCTAGTAAATGACACAAAAGATATCATTTAAATATAAAATCTTAACCATATTTTCTCTTCGTTCCCTATACAATCAACTAGTGCGAATAATAAAATTATATTAAAATGGAACTGGAGAAAGGGTTTTAAATCCCTTGTCTTGTCCTTTGCCTGCAGTTTACCTGAGACTTGGTCGAACAGTTGCCTGCACCTATTACTCTGTGAGGTCTGACAATTAATTTCATGAACTTGTTGCAACAATGTTGCTAACCCTTTTTGATATCAGAGGGATTATTCATTATGAATTTGTACCAACTGGACAAACAGTTAACCAAATTTACTATTTGGAAGTGCTGAAAAGGCTGTGTGAAAAATTTAGACGACCTGAACTTTTCGCCAACAATTCATGGCTCTTGCATCACGACAATGCACCAGCTAACACAGCACTGTCTGTGAGGGAGTTTTTAGCCAGTAAACAAATAATTGTATTGGAACACCCTCCCTATTCATGTGATCTGGCCCTCAATGACTTCTTTCTTTACCCAAAGATAAAGGAAATATTGAAAGGAAGACATTTTGATGACATTCAAGACATCAAGGGTAATATGATGACAGCTATGATGGCCATTCCAGAAAAAGAGCTCCAAAATTGCTTTGAAGGGTAGACTAAGCACTGGCGTCAGTGCATAGCTTCCCAAGGGGAGTACTTCAAAGGTGACCATAGTGATATTCAGCAATGAGTATGTAGCACTTTTTCTAGGATGAGTTCGCAAACTTAATTGTCTTGCCTTAACAGTTCACGTCCCCTCTTTCCCCAGGTATTAAATTGTGTTCCCCTCAGCCTGGGTCATCCAGGAAGGTTGGAAGACTGGGTGGTAATCATATGTGCGCTCAATGCTTGCTGAAATTTTTACTTCTTTAGATCAACCAAAAATATATCACACTTAATAAGAAAAATTCAATATGATATAAAGGAGAGAAGAAGAAAGGAATGAAGTCGACGTTTTCCAAAAGTATACTTTATGCCTAACTCCATGTGAGAGTCTATTTTAATATCAAGAGTTATTTGTTATATAACTCTTAACCTTAAGATTATAATGCTTGTTTGGTATAGGAAATATTATCTATTCATTGTATGTGTGTTAAGGGAAATTAAACTTAAATTTACTCATTAATATTGTAATATTTAACTAGCCTAGTATGACTTTATAGATCTAAAGAAAGACTATTTAGACTATCTTGAGTTAAGAAAAAAGCACTTATATTCCTTTTTAAATCAATTATGGTACATGTAAAAATGAATGTTGATTATAGGAGATATATTTTTAAAACACATTATAAAAGTAGAATTTTTGTGACTGTTTCTTGAACCCACAACCATCCACAACCCACAACCCTCCCCAGCACAATAAACTTATCTATTAACTCTTCTTTAAAATTTGTTTAATTATTCTATCATAGAATTCTTGTAGCAAGCATGTTAATGAAGGAGAAATACTGCCTTTCAATGAAATGTCTGTGTCAATTAGGTGTTATCTGGGATATGCTAATACAAATGTAGCCTTTTTTTTTTGGTACAATTAAATATTTACTATAGTGGGATTTTAGATACAGCTTGGGGGGAAAAAACACTGCTAAATGTAAATTATTCATGCAATAATTTTCTAGTACCTCGCTCCTCAGACTGATAATAGCCACATTAGCACTTGTCTAAAATAGCAGCATCCCAAGTTCTTTCTGGTTTCTCTTGGGAATGACGAAGTTTCATTTTTTACTTTAACCCCATTAACCCAACTATATTACAGCATTTTAACATTGTCATCATTATTTCAAGTCATTTGCACATTGTACAAACATGTTTACAAAAGAAGCAGAGTAATCATTTTAAATCATATGCTTGT
The DNA here is from genome assembly GCF_001890085.2 of Hipposideros armiger. Lineage (NCBI taxonomy): Eukaryota > Metazoa > Chordata > Mammalia > Chiroptera > Hipposideridae > Hipposideros > Hipposideros armiger. The sequence continues at coordinate 76,785 of NW_017731483.1, read as the reverse complement.
GGATCCTGAACAGAAATATATCTGTCAAAATGGACTTCTCATGGTTAACTGAGCTCAAATTCATAACCAGAGTCTAGTAGCCATTGCTGACAGAAGCCTCTCACTCACTGCATTTCCGGAATAGCCACAGACTGAGTTTTCAGCCTCCAGTACTATGCTCCTGACTGTTTATGCCTTCTGAGTCAACCACTACAGGGGACTCCTGGTTTTGTCTTTCAATCAATGGACTGAGACCTGCCCCATTCAATCTGAACTACACAAATTGTATCCTCATTTGCATCTACACAGGCCAATCAGAACTGCACAATTTGGAAAACTCATTTGCATAAAACAGACCAAATTAAGAACTTGGGCGGGAACTTTATAAAAGATGGCCTCCTCTTTGTCTTAGTGCAGCACAATTTAAGTTGCAACCTGAATCTGTGTCTCCTGGGCTTCAGCTCTTTTTGCTTAAATAAATGCTTTTTATTCTTTACTACAGTCTAAAATTAATTTTGGTTTACATACTTTTGATCCTCGCAAAGCATTCACGTATGGAATATTTACCAATATCTGACATTTAAGGCATTAAAAAAATATATATATATATATATTTTAAGATTTTATTGGGGAATTGGGGGAGGGGAACAGTGTTGGGGAATCGGGGGAAGGGGAACAGACAAGTTGCTGTCCTTTTGTTTTTCAGCCTAGTTGTGAAGGACATTGCTTCACTGGTATTATCATTGCACTCTTCCCGGGTGAGGCAGATCAGTCGCCGGACTCTGGATGGCTGCTCACGGTGGCTCTTGGCAGCTCTCACCAGCTGCTGGCCCCTCACGCTGGCTGCCGGCCACACACGGTAGCCCATGGCAGCCCACTGCAGCAGGGGCTGCAGCCTACACTGTTGCCGACGACTCATGGCAGCCCAGTTCTATGTCGAGCTGTTGTTCACCATCTTAGCTGTAGAGGGAACAGTGTCACTGGCCCTCATGTGGGATCCGAACCTGGGCCCTGTTGCTCAGAGCTGGTGTCCCAAGCCGCTCTTAACCAACGTGCCATTTGGCTGGCCCTTAGAAATATTTTTGAATAGATATTGTTCAAATGGCAGTCAAAAATAGTGAATCACATAAATCAACATTAAAAATAACTTCCAGGGCTGGCTGAGTGGAGAAGCATCTGAGCAAGGATGCTGTCTTCTACACTGTGGATGCAGGAGCACAAATTGCCATAATGCAGCTTTCTGTACCACTGCATTGGGTCAGTCATTGACCGTGGTTTGCTCCTTGAGGTGGGAGATGATCACCCAAGTGAAGCAGCTCTCATTTGGCCAAAAGCAATTCTCTGGAGAAGGGTGCAGCTGTGAGCCTTAGCAGCCAACAGCCAGCAGCTGGGGTGCTGAGCTGGCAAAGGACTTGGGTAGGCACCAACAGGGCTGGCTGCAATGTCCTTTAACCTTCTTTGAAATTGTATTCAGAACAGCAAGTATTCTATAAACATACTACTGTAGGGGAGGAACAAACTTTTCTCTACCCTCGAGGTTCTTTTGGATGGTCTAATAATCAAATAGACATGAGACAGGCTAGCAAGAGAAAATAGCCAAATTTAATACACACATATATATGGGAACCCTCACATGCATGAGAGGGTCAAAGACAGAAAGGAAACATGGGTATATAAGACATTCTGAGCTAAGGATGAGGTAATGCACCTTGGGGTCTCAGGAGGCCGCTGCAGGGACACCACATGTTCAGTAATGATTAGTTTCTCCTGCCATAAACATAGGTAAAACATCATTTCTGGTGATAACTCATCTTGGGCCAGGCTCCTAACTTACATTCTTCTAGATAGTTAAGGGAGGGAAAAAAAGTTTCTCTTGAGCCCACAGGGTCTTGGTAGGCTTTAGCTCAATACAATGTGCACACTATTGAGGCATATCTTGGAGTAGCTTGTTCTGAACCCCCACACTAGCAACACACAGCTGGAAGAGCCACATAAAATATGGCACCTGAGCTCATCTGTATCAAGATATTAGAAGAAAGACTATGGAGAATCACTTGTGGGACAGGCCTGGAAGAGGTGTGTATCACTTCTGCTCATGGAATAGTAAATACAAATCTTCAGAAAAATAATTTAACATTAAATTTTCTCTGGTGCCAAAAGGGAAAGAGAAAACGCATTTAAAATGGAGCTGGGAAGCTAGATAAGAGAACTCTCACACACCTGTCACTCACTGCACACTACTGACCCCAACAGGAGGAGATGTACCTTGCATCTCCAACAAGAAGTGATACTACCTTACTACTTCAGCAGGAGGAAGAAAAGATTCCTCATTGCCTAGTAATAGCTCAGCCAATGGGAGACTGACATAACTCAGCCAATGAAAAGTCACCATACTTCAAGCTTCCAGTTTCCTCCAAAGGACTCTTAGTTTACAACAGCCTCTACCAGTCCATAAAAGAGCATGCCCCTTCATTGTTTCCCTGCACTTGCTCATTGTTCCCCATTAGACCACATGTTCCAAATTGCAATTACTTGTTATTCCTGAATATCCATTTTGCCGGAGAAATATCTTTTTTTTTTTTTAAGGTCAATACCCATCTCCTTTCTCTTTAGCTTTTCCTTCAGAAAACTTGAAACTATAAATGCTTTCTCTGTCTCTTTAAGATGTATGTAAATCTTTTTTAAAGCTAAATGAGTCTCTTGCCCTTTTTGCATCCTGGGAACCTCTTCCTTGGAGCCACCTTTTTGAAATGTGAACCTCAAGAACCATGATGTCCTGTTTACCTGTTGTAGCCTACATGCTTGTCTCCAAGGTATGACTTCCTGCTTGTTGGACAGATGTGAGAAGTTTTATTTTCCCCTTGAATAAGGACAATTAACATGTACATATAAATGGGTAAGATTTCTTTTTGATTTTGCTATCTCTTTAGCAATTACCTGTGATGTACATCACATTATGGTTTAATACTTATTCAATAACAAATATTTTAAATTATTTCCTCAATACTCATGTTCCCTTACCTAGTACTCAGTCATGTAGCCATAACTATAAGGGGAATATAGGAAATGTAATTTAACTGTGCTCCTAGGTAAATAAGGGATTGGGTTTTGTTGGGAGGGAAACATCTCTATGAACTTAGGTCTGGCTGGTCACTCTTGGGGGACAGTGAAGGTGAGAGGGCAGGGCTGCAAATTAACTGACAATCAGAGGTAAAGTTTCATATACCAGCTTAATAAAAAAGGAGCGTGACTCAGGGCTTCAGTGGGAAAACATGGAAGGTTCTATTGCGTTTTCTTATATTAATGGGCAGCTGAATTTGCATTTCCTGGTTCTAAGTGTCAGTCTTTCTCCAAGCAGGAAACTCTCTTGGAAGAGGGTCAATGGGCAGCTGGATTTTCCAGAAGCTCTGCTCAAGTTTAGATAATGCTTCTTTCTGTGGCTGCTACTTGTTCAGATGTTTTCAGTTTACAGTAATTTTCATACTACTTCGGTGGGCTGTTAATTCCTTCAGTTTGATAAACAACTAGCTAGCCTCTGCCTTCTGCCAAATATCAGATTCACATGTCTTCCTCACATAGAACACACTCAACCCTTAACCAAAGAAGACATCCTAAAGTTCCATCCAGTCACTGCATTCAGGACCATAGTGACGTAGTGCATAGCCCGGTTGAAGAGCTTGTTCTCTCTTGCCAACAGATGACCCAGCCCAGGGGTTAAATATTTCCCTATTAGCATCCTTTTATACCGGGGTCCTACAGAATCTCTAGATCTGCCTTGTGAAGGTGGGAGAGGAATGACTGAAATGTAGGAGCCTCCTCTCCCCCCAGTAACCCACTGTGGAAGGAAATCATCTGTGGGGAAGAGAGAGTGACCAGATATCGACAAAGAAAAGTAAGTCATTCCTGGGGGGAAGATGGCTAGGATGAGAATCAAATTCCAGTTTTAGTTGCTATTCTAAAACTATCACGTACTATGAGATTCTTAACCCTTCTTTTCTCAGTGTTCCTCACGTAAAGTGAAGTAAAAATATACATGAAATGGATTTACCCCCAATGGGTATTAAAACAGGTTCTATGTGAAATCCTTGATTCCATGACCTCTTTCTTCACAAGAGCCATCCGTGCATTAGTACCCCTGGCTTTCACAACCTCTGAGATTGCTTAATTTGAGCAAAATCTTTCTTACCTGCCATGTTTTCACAACTACCAACACACGGCTCCTCTGCCTATATAAAGCCATCTCGCAACACTCATATTTAACATGATTCATTGTCTTAGTGCTAACTGCATTTGCTTCATTTCCCGTGTTAGTCTCTGTGTCAGCTGCCTGAGTTCTGCTTCCTCCAGCATCTTTTAATCCCTTGCTCTTTTATCTCAGACCAAATCTCCAATCCTGGAACATCCTCTCTGTTCCCCTTGACAGTTCTTTTCCAAACCACAAAGTTCTAAAGGAAGATGCAAGTCTGGATGGGTATAGTAAAGTACATATTCTGCAAGATACTTTTCTGTCTTTAGAAAGTTATATTCTATTCTCTTTCATTCTATTTTTTATCTGCTGATTATCTTTTTAATACACTCCCAATAGTGGCTGTTGTTGGTGCTCAAGGTAACACAATATGTAATTCCATAAATTAGAAACAGGTTTAGAAAAAGAACATCCCCTAAAACTGAAGCCAGTAAAAATGCACGTAGCATAAAAGAGTTTAGCTATTTGCAGACAAAACCCAATTTGTAGCCCAGGAAACTAAGGCTTAGAGTGTAAGGTGAGATTGAAACTCATGTTTGTGCTCCCAGCAAGTATACTAAACTCTTTCACAGAGATGAAGGTATTATCACAAAGAATAACAAGACTCTGGCTGATGTAGAAGAAAGTTGAATCCAAATTATATGTGAGAAGGTTCATGGGAGTGCAAAGAGGAGAAACATGACCTTTTGGGATGTTTTTTCACATGTGGCCTTTTCCTCTCTCTCTCTCTGATAACAGTTTTATTGAGATATAATTCACATAAAATACAACTCACTCATTGAAACTGTACAATCCAATGGTTTTTAGGATATTCAGGGTTTTGCAACCATCAGCACAATCAATTTTAGAGCACTTTAATAGCCCTCAGAGAAACCCCACACCCTTTAGTTATCACCCTCAATTCCCCCATGACCTCATCTCCAGGCACCCACGAATCTGCTTTCTGCCTCTGTAGAGTCGTCTATTCAGGACATTGCATATAAATGGAGTAATATAATATCTGACATTTTGTGGCTGACTTCTTTCGCTTAGTGTGATTTTTTTTCAAGGTTCATCCATGTGTTGTAGCACGTATCAGAACTTAATTCCTTTTTATGGCTGAATAATATTCCATCACATGGATATTATCCACTTTATTCATCAGTTGATGGACAGTATATTGTTTAAACCTTTTGGCTCTTAGGAATAATGTTGCTATGAACATTCATGTACAAGTTTTTGTGTATAAATATACTTGTATTTTCATTTTTCTTGATACAACTCACTCATTGAAAGTGAGTGGAATGCTGGATCAGATGGCAAATCTATGTTTGGCTTTTTGAGGAACTGCCAAACTGTTTTCCAAAGAGACTGCATCATTTTACATTCCCACGAGGAGTGTTTGAAGTCTCCAATTTCTCTGCATCTTTACCAACACTTGTTATTATCTCTCTTCTTTATCATAGCCACCCTAATCAGTATAAAGTGGTGTCTCATTATGGTTTTGATTTGCATTTCCCTAATGGCTAATGGTGCGGAGCATCTTTTTATGTGCTTATTGGCCATTTGTATATCTTGTTTGAAAAAAAAAATCTGTATTCAGAAAATTGACCTTTTAAAAATTGGATTATTTGTCTTTTCATAGGGTAATTCTATTTCAATATCTGCATAAAATTTTGGAGCTATCCCAATGAATTATTACAATCTGTCATTTCACATTCCCTTGTTTTTCCTTTTATTTTTTCATTGCATGACTAATATATATCTGCTGCAGCTGAACTACAAAAATTCAGATAAGTAAATAGAACATTAAAATTAATCATAACTGCACCACCAAGAGATAACCTGTTATCATTTCATATATATCATCCTACTCTTTTTATATATGTAAATAGACAAACAAAATTCTGTAAGAATGATAGCAGCCTCTGCATATTGCTTTGTGATCTGTATTGTTCTTCAAAAATATATAGTAACCTAAATAAATAAATAATAAAAAATATATAGTAATCTTTTATGTCATGAAATATAACTCTACAACATTCTTTTTAAAGGCCACATCATATTCTTTTATCTAGATCAGCAGTTCTCAACCTGTGGGTCGCGACTCCTTTGGGGGTCGAACGACCCTTTCACAGAGGTTGCCTAAGACCATCGGAAAACAAAAAGATATTTACATTACGATTCATAACAGTAGCAAAATTACAGTTATAGAGTAGCAACAAAAATAATTTTATGGTTGGGAGTCACCACAACTTGAGGAACTGTATTAAGGGGTCGTGGCATTAGGAAGGTTGAGAACCGCTGATCTAGATGAACAATAATATAATTACTCTTTTATAGCTTGATATCTAGTGATCTTTGGCAAAGCAAAATACTATTATAAACATGACTGTAGCTAAATTTTTGCCCAATCCTTCATCATCTTCTTGGATACATTTCTGGCAATGAAAATTAGTGGGTCAAAGAATGTGCATGTTTTAAGATCTACCTAGTAAGACTGGATATATTTGCCCTTTCATCAGCAATAATGAAGGTAAGGTGCCCCCTTCTCTGCCCCCTTGCCAACACTGGGTACACCCTTTTAAAAGTCCTTTGTAAGCTAGTGGGATACAAAATAATATTTCATTGTTGGTTTAATTTGAATATATTTATCAAGATGACACTTTTTTTTTCTGTATATTTGTTGGCTATCTCAGAGATAGTTAGTCGCTTACCCAATATTCATTCGTTTTTCTTCCTCACTAACAGAGGTCCCAATTTTATTAAGGTATAATAATATGCTTACTCAAAACAATGCATTTCCCAGTTACCTTTGCACATAAGGGTGGCTGTGTGTCGCAGGACAGTGAGATCTAAGCATATGTCATTGGGTGGAACTTCCAGAAAGACATCTTAAAAGGGAATCAGACTCAGCTAGTATGTTCCCCCTCACCTTGTTTTTTTGTCTGAAACATAGACATGATAGCTAAAGCTATAGCAGCCATTTGTCACAAAACATGGGAATTAACTTTAGAACAAACATGATATATTAGTCAGCTTGGGCTGCCGTAACAAAATACCATAGACTGGTTGGCTTAAATAACAGAAATTTATTTCCTCACAGTTCTGGAGGTTGAGAATCCAAGATCAGGGTACCAGTTTGGTTGTTTTCTGGTGGGTGCTCTCTTCCCAGCTTGGAAACAGCCACCTTCTCACAGTGTCCTCACATGGCAGATAGAGAGAGATGTCTCTTTCTTCCTTTTCTTATAAAGCCACAGTCCTATCAGATTTGGGCCCCACCCTTACCATCTCATTTAACCTTAATTACCTCTTAAAGTCCTCTATTTCCAGATATAGTCATGTAGGTTAAGGCTTCAACATAAGAATTTGGAAGGGAGACAATTCTGTTCATAGCACAATGGTAACTTTTGCTAAGAGAACTAAAAAGAACTTGGCCTTGAAATACCAGAGCTATCTCAGCAGCCTAGATAAAAAGTTCTTCTAGAATATCTTATTCAGGCCACCATTACTTGAGTTTTCTGTTACACTAAACAAGAACATAAAACCTAACTCCTAATTGATAGTTTGGCCATTCAGATCCTTAATGAATGACTCCTTCAGGCCATGCTGTTTTCTCTGTCACCAGTCTGCAGCCTCTCCACAGCCATGTTGAATTAAATTCATATTAAACACTTTGTGTTTTCTAAAAATAAATGTTTAATCTTTAATTACTTTTAGCTGTCTATAAAATAACATAAATTGCTTCTGACCCACCAATTCAACTAACTTCTCTCTTACTAATTCTTTCTTTGGTGTCACAATGTGATTTTCCACTTTGCCAACCCCCTTGCCTAGAATACCTTTCACCTTCTGCACTGCACGTAAGACCTACCCATCCCATCCTTCCAAGATCATGTTCAAACCTTAATGCTTCAAGAAACCTTCCTCAGCTACTCCAGCTTACACTGAAAATACTTTAAAACTTGGATCTGAGTGTTGTATATGTAGCAGGTGCCTAATGAATGTTTGCTGGTTGGCTATAGTCATGAAAATTTTACTTGTCTGTAGTGTGTGCTGATAGTGGAATCAGCGCTCACTCACTCTTTAATGGGTCTCTACTGACTGGACAATGAAGTCCAATGTGCACAGTGCACCAACAACTCCTTACTTGCTACTGCCTCTACCATCAACTTGAACAAAATGTCATAATTGTACAATCATGCCCCATATTGGCTTTGCTACTGCCACTCCCAGCCTTTCTGAACTTTTAAAAATTTCTCAATCAAATGAGGTTCTCTTTCTCTTCCTTATCCTCACATATGTCGCTCTTTCTCTCTAGAATGCTATTAACCTAAGGCAATCAATTGAAAAACTATTAGAACTAATAAGAAAGATTAGCAAGGAGACTGGACACAGAAATGACATATGAAAATCAAGAGTTTCCTGAAAATCAGCAAAAATGACTATGAGAAAATGTTATGTAAAAAGAAATCCCCATTTACAATATCAACAGAAACAAAACAAAAACTTAGGAAAACATTTAAACAAAAGTGGAAGACCTATATTTATAAAAACTATGAAATGCAGAAAAGGATGTAACAGATTCTATGCAGCCTGGTTGGGAAGACTTAAATATAGTTATGTTTCTTTTGCCCAAATTAAATCTATAAATTTCAAGACACCTCTATTTAAAATGTCAATGGAACTTTAAAAAATATAACTTGACACGATGATTCTGAAGTTCTTTTGATTTACTGTAGCATTGTTTGTTACAGCAAAGTACTGGGAACTACTTAAATAAATGTGCATTGGGAAGGAACTATAGAATGATAGGTAGTTAAAAAGAGTGAGGAAGAACTATAAATATGACATTGAAAGCTCTGCAAGATATGTTGTTAAGTGAGAAAAGCAAGGTACAGAATAAGGTGCACAATATGTTACTATCAGGGCCAAGAGGAAAGGGATGCATACATATAAGACACACACACACACACACACACACACACACACACACACACACACTTGTATATATCTAGAAATTTCTGGAATGATACAGAAGGATCTAGTAAAGGTAGTTTCCTCTGAGAAGGAAACCTCTGGAACTGAGGGTCAGAGATGAGAGGAAAATGTGCTTTTCATATATCCTTTTGTCATCATGTGCATGCATAATTAAAAAATAAAAAACTTTTTATGAAACAAGTTCAGCTAGAAACATATACAGAAGAATAGCCAAAAATATTTTGATAAAGACAATGTAGGGGACTTACTCAAGTGAATATCAAAGCTACAGTAATTAAAACTCTGTGGGGGCCGGCTGAGTGGCGCGATGGTTAAGAACTCGCTTGGGATGCCAGAGGGCCCCGGTTCAGATCCCACATATGAGGGCCAGTGACACTGCCCTCTACAGCTAAGATGCTGAACAACAGCTCAACCTGGAGCTGGGCTGCCATGAGTCGCCGGCGACGGCGTAGGCTGCAGCCCCTGTGGCAGTGGGTTGCCATGGGCTACCGTGTGTGGCCAGCAGCCAGCGTGAGCGGCCAGCAGCCGCAGTGAGCAGCCGTCCAGAAGCCGGCGACTGATCTGCCTCGCCAGAGAAGAGCGCAATGATGGTGCCAACTTGGGCCAGTGAAGCAACATCCTCCACAACTAGATTGAAGAACAAAACGACAGCAACTTGTCTGTTCCCCTTTCCCCAATTCCCCAGCACTGTTCCCATCCCCCCAATTCCCCAATAAAAATCTTAAAAAAAAAAAAAACAACTCTGTGGTATCAGACCTAAAATAGACAAATAACTCGATGAAACAAAAGAGACCCACATATATTGGGTTAGTCTGGGGTCCTCTGAGAACCACGATGAGAAGGAAGGTCTTAGCCAGCAGTGCAGTTCTAAGGAAGTTTCAAAGGGTAGAACAGTGGCTTACTAGGGTTTGGGGGTGGGGGAAATAGGAACAGGTTGGTGAGGGGTGCAAACTTTCAGTTATAAGATGAATAAGGTCAGAGGATCTAATGTATAACATGGTGTCTATAGTTGCTAACACTATCATATAATTGAAATTTGCTAAGAGAATATGGAGCTTTGGTGTTCTCACCAAGAAAAAAAAAGATAAATATGTGAGGTGATGAACATGTTAATTAACTCAGTGGTGGGAATCCTTTCACAATGTATACATGTATCAAAGCATCACATTTGTACACTTTAAATATATTACAATTTTGTTTGTCGATTATACCTCAATAAAGCTGAAAAAATAGAGAAATTTTTAACAAAGGCAACAGGGAGCCTTCCAGCTAAAGTCACTTGTCAGAGGACTTCTTGTCTCCCAGACAAGGACCTACCTTAGTATCTCTCCTACCCTCAATCACTACCTGGGAGCACCCATGGGAAGTGAGGCCTCAGAACAGAAACAATGGTGGATTTCAGAGTGTAAGAGCTGGAGTCACTGGTAATTACTCTCCTGCAGTCGGAGATCTGAGATCTCTACATATGGCACACACCTACACATACTCTGATTATAGGTCAGAATTTAGTATGTGATGAATGTGACATTTCAAGTCAATGATGGAAAAGATGATTCAACAAATGATGTTGGGATGATTGGTCATGGATTTGCAGATCAAAATTTTATTTATATCCCAACCAGACATTTAAATGTTAAAAAAAAATACCTTAGAAAGAAAACATAAAATAATATTTTCTGGGACATGTAGAAGGTTTTTATAAGAAAACTACTAAACCCAAAATCCATAAGGAAAAGTTTGATCATTAGATTTTATAAAAAACGTCAAGCTTTGATATGGTAAAAAGATATCATAGCAGATAAAAGACAAGCACCAGATTATTTAAACACGTACACACACACACACACACACACACACACACACACACACACACACACACCAAACATGGACTTGAAAAAAGAAATTCAAATCATCATTAAGCCTATGAAATGTTGTCCTTACTTGTAATTAGGAAAATGCATTTAAAATAATGAGACATCATTTTTAGCTATCCATACAGACTAAGATTTCTAAAATGGATTTTACCCAGTATTCATAAGAAGTGAAGAAAAAGGCACTCAGATACTTTGTTAAAGGAAGTTTAAATTGGTGCAGATTTTGGGGAGAGAAATTGGACAGTGGTCATCAAAATTGTAAGTGCCCGTATGCCTTAATTCAGAATTCCAAATCTAGAAATGTGTCCCACAAAAATATTCACACACATGCACAAGGAACAGGGATATTTAGTGTGCACAATGCATCTAGAAGTAAAGAAACAACCTAAATGATTCATTAGAAGAATATTAAAGAAACATTAGGGGATGTAAATGATTCTGATTACATGTAATATATTCCATATGTAGTAAATGGTTGTACTATGCACATGTATTACATTTTAAGGAATATTATGAATCCATTAAAAAGCAAAGAATGCTATAGTTTCATATATACTAATAGGGAAAGATCTCCAAAGTATATTAAGTGAAAAATCAATGTGTGGAACAATGTTATAATGGTTCCTTACCTGATAACTTTTAAAACAAAAGAAAAATCTATAGAATAATTGATAATAAGTGTTGATAAATACAATTTTTTTCTGGAAGAATCACATGCTAACATGTTGTTCTTTTTTGAACTGTTTCTATTCTTTAGCCATGAATGTTTATTACTTTTATTATTTTAAAAATATCAATAGATGAGCAATGAGATTATAGGTTCCTTTTTATTTTTCTCTGAATTTGAAAAAAATTAACAAATGTTCTTTTCAAATAACATTGAAAAGAAGAAAAACTTTATAATAAAAAATAAAATTGAATCTGATAGTTACATATAAAGATCCATATGATTTATCGTTACATGAACAGAGAATGTTGTACAGCAAATGTATTGTTAGATCTCCTTTATTAATTACAAAAAGCAAACACACAATCATACTGATATATAATATATTTTATATAAATATATAACATATTTATATAAAATATATTTATATAAAGATGTAGATATAGATATAAATGTGCACCCATATACCAAGCTGTTAATAGGGATGATTTGTGGAGAGGGGAGTGATATTGAAGGGATAGGTAAAGGAGGACTGTAGCTGCATAGAATTTATATTTCTGTATTTAAGTTTTTCTTATTCCTTATGTATAGTTTTATAGATTCACTAGAGGCTAGGGCTTTGTCTCTGAGGACATAGGACTTTACTCAGTTCTAGAAAATTGTCAGCTCCTGTCTCTTCAGAAACACTTCATCACCATTCCCTCTACTCTCTTCAGGAACTCCTATATATCTAGATCTAGATCTAGATATATTTTTAAACAGCTTTATTGAGATATAATTCACATAACACACATGATCATTCATTCTCTATTAAATATATTTTGGAATGTCTCTAACTATTCTCCCTGCTTCTTAGCTGCTTTCTCATCTTATGAAAACAATGTTTTTGTTTTTGTGGGTGCTCTAGATGAATTCATCAGTAGTATTTCCCAAGTATTTTTTCTTATGTTTATTCTAGACTTTATCTTGTTTATTGAGATTTTTACTTCATTGTGGTTATCTTTTCCAGTGTTTTAGTATTCTGTTCTCTTTTATGGATGTTCTTCCTTCACTCCTTTGAGAATCTTGAACATTTTTTTGTTTTTGCTCTATCATCCATTTCCTCAGGAGTTCATCTTCCATTTGCACTTCGAACTTTAGTTTGCAGGCTCATCTTCTAGGATTTTCTTGTTGCTGCTTTTCATTGTTTGGTCCCAGCCCTCCATGTTTGGTCATTTTTCAGTTGTCCTCTCCACAACTGCCCATGATACCGTCAATAGATAGCATCTAATCCCTAGTTTATCTCATTTCTGATCCTACCTCAGAAATAGCAGCCAGTCCTGAACTGATCCCCACTTCCCTTTTATCATCTTTGGAACCTTCAGTGGGAACGACAACCTTCCAAAAATGCTGCCTTCCTCCCTCTTGTTGAATGTGTTTCCGGTTCCTCTAGGGCGCTGCCCCCATCCCCCACCTTGCTGCAATAAATTATAATGTGAACATAATCTTTAGTTAATTAGGCTCTAACAACATAGTACTGCCTTCTGTCGCACTTCTCTTGGGCTTTTTATAGATGTTGGGCTCCCTGAGGCACAGTCCTCCTTTTTTTTTTTTTTACATTTCCTGAATATCTTGTGTCTAATTACTTTGGGACCACTGTGATAATCCTCAGGATTATGATCCTAGGAGAATTAATGGTCTTGTCTTTTACAGGTTCATCTCTGGTTATTTGCCCCTTGTTTAGTGTTTCTTCCCTCAGTTTATTATTGTGAAAAATCTGTCTTCCACCCTCTCTAAAACGTAAACTCCAAGGAGGCAGGACTGAAATCGTATTGATCTTTACATGTTACACATTACACAACCCTTTGCTAGAAGGATATAGTCATTCATCATGTTTTCACTCTTTGCTAGGAGCTCTGTTAGAGCTAAGGATTTAATTATGAGCAAGACCCAGTCTCTGCTCTCAAAGAGCTTGCAGTCTAATAGAGATTACTGACCACCAAACTGGCAATTGCAAAACACTATAAGAGCTGATGGGTTTAACACAGAATGCTGTTAAAGTTTGTGGAGGAAATCAAATAAGGATTTGTGGGTGCTTCCAGGATCATGAACACGTAGAGATGCAGAGTGGCTCGCTCAGAGAGCGTGGAAGCTCATCACCTCTTTGTCCTTACTTTGCCCTGAGCGTCTTGTCCATCTGATTGTTCCTGAGTGATTGTTCCTACATTCTTTGATAGTAAACCAATAATCTAATATTGAAGCAGAAAAGTGTAATAAAAAGCAAAAAGAAAGAAATGTCACCACACAGGTTTCAGTGAATGAAATGAAACAATTTTTAAAACGTATATTGGGATGAAGAAAATGGATTAAAATAATCAATAAAAGAAAAAATATCTTAGGAATACAGAAGAATTAATGTAAATTAAAAATTTTTTAAATTCAAAATAAAGATCTCCCTCTCAAAAAAAAAAATGAAAAACTTTGTGGACTCAAAAGACATTGCTTAGAGGCTGCCCTGAGTACCGTTTCCCTGGCATGTGCATATTTGGATCTTGGCCTCCACCATCTCATTCTGTAATTCCATTTCCCCACCTTCCATCCAGTCTCTGCTCTCAAAGAGTTTGCAGTCTAATGGAGATTACAGACAACCAAACCAGCAATTAGAAAACACTACAAGAGCTGATGTGTTTAGTACATACAGAATGCTATTGAAGGTGGTGGAGGAAATCTGTGGGAGCTTCCAGGATGGTGAACATGTGGAGATCCAGGGAGCGTGGCTTACCCCCACTCGTATTTTTCTCTGTTGTACTCATTGAAGTGCATTGCAATGCTTGTCCATTCTACACCTTCAAATGGGGTGACATAGGGAATGCAGCCCTCTTGCCTGGTGGGAGCTTGCACACTATAGACACTAATGCATATTTCTTAAATAATGAAATGAAAAGAAATAGTTGGAACTGAAGTTTTATGCTATTTCTTCAACACAGAAGCTGTATTGAACATAATTCCACAAGCCCAAAGCCACTCTGCAGTCCCAACCAGAGCCTACCTACTTCCCAGCACTCCACCCCAGGCCCCGCCAGAGTTCTCCTTCTAACACCAGTGGGCATGAAAGTGTTTTAACCTGGATTGTGGTGATGGTGGCACAGCAGTATAAAGTTACTAAAATTCATTGAACTATACACTTACAGTAGATGGATTACATAGTATGTGAATTATATCCCAATAAAGCTATTAGAAGTTTAAAGAGAAGTGAGGATTATGTATAGTTCTGGGAGCCAATCTGTAGTATCTGGCACAGAAACACTTATGTTTTTTATAAATGGAATCATAGTTTATGTATGTTTTGCACATGTTATTTTCATTTAATATGTACTAGAAAAGATCTTGCCATGTAACACACATCTTCCATTAATTCTTTACATTTTAATGTGAACACCTCTTATAATTGACTTCCCATGTGCATCAGAACCTGACAATGGGTGTTAGCAGCTTGGTAGAAAATCCCAGACACTATGATAGGGGGACGCTTTTTAAAGAAATGCTGTATCACCACTGTTCTGTATGGCACACAGGACAACTTGATGAGGAAAAGCATATCACTGATGACTCTGAATCAAAAGTGATGCAGACTCTCAATGTGAAGTTGTTTTAAGAATTCCTTAACCTACTTATTTCCTTTATATGTTCTTTTTTATAAGTGCATGAAAGCGATACATGATCTATAAACCTAGGGTCAAATAAGTAAAAAAGACCTCTTTTACTATATATAAAATATAAATTCTATGCAATAAGAAAGCATTGTGTCATGTTTTGATTGTCAGCATTATTTTTTCATTGATACGCAAAAAAATGATGGGTCTTACAGTTGATATCATATTAGAGTCATTATTACGTAGTATGTTAACTTTATAGCTATTTAGTATTTATCAATATTAATGCTTTAACAAATTCTCTTACTTATACTTACTTGCCTTTCGGTGCACATGTGTACGTGTTACTCTAGAATAAATACATAGGAGTGGACTTTCTGGATTGAAAGGGTTGCACATTTAAAATACAACTAACAGATACTGTCCTCCAAAAAGTTTATATCAACTTAAGTGGGCACTAACAATGCACTAGAGTCTCCATTTTGTCACATAATAGGTGCTTTTTTATGAATACATTTTTGTTAATCTGATCCTGAAATGGTATCTAATTGTTTTAGTTTGCTTGTCTTTTAATTTTGCTTATGATCTCATGCAGAAGACAATTTTTGCATAGTTAATTGTCATTATTTTGTATTTGCATGAGGCACTCATTAAGATTATACACAAATTTCTTATATTTGCTTTTAGTACTTGTGTAATTCCTTACTGTTAAGCTCCCTGATCCATCTAGAATTTATTTTTGTCTTAGTGTATGGTAAGGATTTTATTTCTTTCCAAATAGATAGCTGTTTCAATAATACCATTTGTGGACTTTTACATTCTTTCCCCTGTGCTTAGTATTCCTATTTATACTTGAACTCTACTTTGTTCCTTTGTTAAAATCATCTATTTCTCCATAGTAGCATACATTTTAAATTACATATCTTTATAGAATGTTTTCATATCCAATAGAGCAAACCCCATCAATTTATTCTTTGCAAAAGTCTCTGGACCATACTTGAGCAATTCTTCTTTCAGATAAACATTAGAATCATCTAGTCAAATTCCATGAAAAGTGCTATTGAAAATTTGATTAGCATGTATTGGTCCCTCCTCTATCTCTCAATACTCTCTCTCAGTGATCATATCCATTCCCTTGGCTTTAAATACCAATGGAGGATTATTATGTGTACCAGAATTCCAGGGAAGGCAAGTTTAATAGGGGCATCCACGTGAAAGGTAAACCTATAAAGTTTCTAGGAGAAAACATAGGAGAATGCCTTCTTATGACCTTGAGGTAGACAAATATTTCTTATAATACAAGCACTAACTGGACAAGAGGCAATTGATGAATTAAACTTTATAAAAATTAAAACCCTCTGCTTGTTAAATGACACTTTAAAGAAGTTAACCAGCAAGCTACAGACTGAAAGAAAATGTTCACAATAAATAAATCAGACAAAGGACAGGTAGTAGGCTAAAGAACTCCAACAAATTATAAAAAGACAGCCTAATTTTTTTAAAAGAGCAAAAGATTTGAACAGAGACATTACAAAATAAAGTATCTGAGTGACTACTAAACTTAGGAAAAGGTGCTCAACGAATTAAAATCATTATGAGATACCACCACATACTCACCAAAATTGCTAAAATTTAAAAGACTGATAAAATCTAAGTATTGGTAAGGGTGTGGAGTAATGGGACAGAATATAAAATAGAACAACCAATTTGGAAAACTGGTAGTTTCTTATAAAGTGAAATATGCATCCTGATAGAGCAATTCCACTCCTAGGCATATACCAAAATAAATGAGTCCACATGTCCAAAGAAGGACTTGTACAGAAATGTCCGTAACAGCTTTATTCATAATAGCCCAAACTGGAAACGACCCAATTGTTCATCAACAGAAGAATAGAAAAAGAATTTGTGGTATATTCACATAATACAATACTACATAGAAGTATAAAGAAATGAACACTGGATGTACACAATAACCGTAGATACTATATGATATTCCATTTATAAGAAGTTCAAGAACAGACAAGTTCAAGCTATGAAATCAGAATAGTGGTCATGGTGTGCCATGGGCAGGAGGTTGGGGTGCAGGGCATGGGATGACAGGAAGGAGATGTGAGGGGATTTTCTAAAGTGATGAACATTTCTTTATCTTGCTGTAGACCATGGTTGTACAAGCATATATGTTTGTCAAAATTCATTAAACTTTACACTTAAACTTGTTCATTTTTAATACATAAACTATACCTCACTAAAGTACTATCAGTATAAAGAGTTGGAGAAAGGTGACAATGGATGTTTGTATGATTCCTGAAGGGGAGTACCAGACATGTTAATGGGCTCTAAGAGTTGATCGCATTCTTCCTTTATTAAATTTAATTTTACTCTGAAACTTTTTGATTTCCTCCCACTGTGTTCTATCACTAGTACTCATTTCACCTGATTAATTCCATTTCCAGGAACAAAATAGAACTGAGAGAAGGGGAGAAAACAATTGTACATGATGTACAATGATAAAATAGAAATAGATTTACTTAACAAAAAACTCTGTAATTGGATTGACTAATAGGATTACCTAAATTGTAGGTAGAGACAAATACAGGAAAAGAAGTATTTCTCCAGAGAGAAGGAAGGATATCTTGGAGGAAGTCTTCAGAGAAATACCGAAAGCTGAGAGCTCTAATTAGCTATATATATATGAAGCTCAGGGAAGTCACTTAACCTCTCTGGGGATGATTCCATTTTACAGATTTTCTTGTATGTTAAATCATAGCACTATCTAACTGAAAAGGGTCTGCCCACTGGACATGCAGCAGAGCCAAACACTGAACACTGAGTTTTGCAGTGGACAAATTGTGGCAGCTTACTGGCAGGGCGCCAAGCCAGGAGAACTGGTGAGCTAGTGTTCAAAATCCAAACTCTCCGATGGTTTTTAATCAAAGGTTTTTAAAGGAAAAGATTGAGGGCTAGAGGTTAGGGGTCACAGGAAAAGTTGATTGCTTAGTCTTGAGCAAGCTTCAGTAGTTTTCCTTAGTCTGATTAATTTATTTCCTGGCGTCATCTACCGGTTGAACCAAGATTCTGCAAAATAATTCATAATTATGTGTCTGTGATGTTATCTTTAAAGCAAAAAGCAGAAATTAAATATCTTGTGACCTTCATTGTTGTTTAAGCTATCATTGTTTTATGTTTAACTAACTGTATATTTCTACTATCTCAAAAAAAGTACACTTAAAAAACTTTTTCGTGGATCTTGCTTTACAGGCAGGCCTTCAGGACATGACTAACATATTTTCTTCATCTTTGACTATAAGCTATGTGACAACTAAAGCAACTGAAATGAAACATTTAGTTAAAGCCTATACCTGTATCTCTAGGTATTATGATCCAATACCTAAACATGTTTACTGTTAACTGCCAGTTTCAATAGGATTAAACTGAGTTCAGGGCATTATATTATTAAAGTACAATATAATAATTAATATTTCTGAGTCATCCAGAAAAGGCTAATTTCTATTCTCCGTAGTATGTTTCGTAAGGTTGAGGAAGAAGTATATTGTGCGGAAGGAACAAACTTTCCTCTACCCTCAAAGGTTCTTGTGGCTGGTCTAATAATCAAATAGACATGAGACAGGTTAGCAAGAGAAAATAACCAAATTTAATAAGTACATGTGTATGGGAACCCCACATACATGAGAGAGTCAGAGAGCCCACATGCGGGAGAAGTTCAGAGATAGAAAGGGAGATTGAGGTATATGCTCCTAAGAGTTCCTGCACTAGGGATGAGGTAATGCACCTTGGGGGCTTCAAAGGGTCATTGCAGGATGATAAGAACTGACTTTTAGAAAATAGAAGTTTGCTCTGCCCTGTAGACAGGTAAAAGAAGTTATCATTGATAATCTCTTATGGGCAATACCTCTAATTCGAATTCCTCTATGTCAGCGGTTCTCAACCTGTGGGTTGCGACTCCTTTGGGGGTCGAACGACCCTTTCACAGGGGTCGCCTAAGACCATCGGAAAACAAAGATATTTACATTATGATTCATAACAGTAGCAAAATTACAGTTATAGAGTAGCAACGAAAATAATTTTATGGTTGGGGGTCACCACAACATGAGGAACTGTATTAAGAGGTCGCGGCATTAGGAAGGTTGAGAACCGCTGCTCTAGGTAGTTAAGGGGGGGGGGCAGAAGTTTCTCTTGAGTCTGAGGCTAAGTTGCCTTTAGCTCAAAGTAATCTGCCTACCACTGAGGCACATCTTGGGGTGGTGCATTGTGAACCCCCACAATATCAACCATTGATTTGTAAACAATAAATTATTATTTAAATATTGAATGCTTACTCTGTGCCAACTAATGTCCTAGACCAGGTGTCCGCAAACTTTTGAGACGGAAGAGCCACCAGGGGTCAGCAAACTTTGGCTCGTGAGCCACAGGCTCTGAAGTAAAATTGAAAATGAAAATAAAATTATCATAGTTTCATTTATAAAATTTTTAAAGGATATTATTCACACAGTAGTGATAATGTAAACATACATTTATGGCTCTCGAATAATTTTTAAATTGTTGTGAGGGACAGTATTGGCTCTTCCAGGGGTCGGCAAACTTTTGAGACTGAACGTACCCAAAGAGCCGCAGGCTCATGAGCTGCAGTTTGCCGACCCCTGTCCTATACAATATACTTTCATTGTCTAGTTTAAGTTACATTAATCGTTAAAATTAATGATTTTTATAATTTGTATAATTGGGTCAAATAAAAATATTTTAAAATAACGTTGTATGTGTATATTTTTCATTATAATAATAATGGAACATTATTGCAGAAAACTAGGAAAACAGAAAATCATAAAGGAAAGATATTTTTGTTACTCCGAGAATGACTATTACCATGTTGGAGCATTATCTTGTTGACTCTTTTATACACACACATTTGTTTTGTTTTACAAAATTGAGCTCAAATTCAACATATTCTTTGTATCCTGTTTCTATTTCTTAAAAACATGATTTACCAATAACCAAATAGCATTCCATTTTGTAAATACAAAGGATTAGAAAATCCTTTATTGTTGGCCATAAGGAAAAGTTTTGGCACCAGTGATGTAAATTTTAGTTACAGGAAAAATTCCCTGAGGCAATGTCTCAATCAGGGCCCCTGGGGGAAACAGATGGCACACTTTAAGAGAGTAATTTGAGGATTGTTTAACACAGGATCTATTTATAAAGGCTCTTTAGTGGGCAGGGATTAGGGAAACCACAAGCAATAACTAGCAGGAGACCACATTGCTGATGGCACCCATTAGCCTAAGGGCATGAGGAAGGAGGAGGGGGCAGTTACTTAAATCTGGAAACAAAGAGACCTCAGTGGAGACCTCTGCCTGATAGAAGCTGTAGTAGGCACTTGAGGGAACAGCAGTCAAAATAGAACTACCAAATAGAACTACCATATGATCCAGCAGTCTTATTCTAGGAAAGGGGCATGAAGACTACTTTTATAAAAAAAGGATCTAGGAGGTTGGATTCCAAGCCTACTGCCTACATGCTGTAGGACACACAACTCAGGCAGACATTAATCAATCACACAAAACAAAGATGAGAGATTCCTATGGCCATTCCTGTAGTTAAGCTCACTACAAATAAAACACAGGTTGTGCTTTGCAAGAGTTAAAAACAAACCTGCCTCTATTCTTCTTGCTTCTTACAGAACTTAAAGATACAGTTACCATTGTTCTTCTTTCCTCCTTTCCTCCAATAAAATTTCCATGGAAAAAGAAAACACATATAAAGCCTAGCCTGGGGGATGGAGGGAGTCTCTCTCTTCCACTAGCGATTAGAGACCATGATTTGTCTAAGAGATGGCCTTTCTTTTCTTACTTACTCACTGCTAAATAAACTTACTTTTACTTTAAACTCTATATCGGCTCATGTTTGAATTCTTTCCTATGTGAAGCCAAGAACCCTCTATTCCTGTAACAGTCCCAATTCTGGATATATATCCAAAGGGGAAAAAAAATCAGTACCTTAAAAAGACATATGCATACCCAAGTTCATTGCAGAATTATTCATTATAACCAAGATATGGAAGCAACTTAAACACCTGTCAATGGATGAATGGATAAAGAAAATGTGGTATATATACAATAACATATTATTCAGCCATAAAAAAGAAGGAAATCCTTTCACTTGCAACAACATGGGTGAAACTGGAGGGCATTATGCTAAGTAAAACAAGCCAGACAGAGAAAGATAAATAAATACTGTATGGTATCACTCATATGTAGAACCAAAAAAACCCCATCGATTTCATTGAATCAGAGAATAGAACGGTGGTAGCGGGAGGTTGGGGTGGGGGAGGGGAATGGGGCGCTATGGATCAAGGGTATACACTTTCAGTTTTAAGAAGTTTGGAGGTTCTAATCTATAGGATGGCGACTATAGTTAATATGTTATTGAAAGTTGCTGAGAGATCTTAAACATTCTGAACACACACACACACACACACACACACACACACATGAGCTAACTATGTGAGGTGATAGATGTGTTATCTTGATCTTTGTAATCATTCCACAATGTTTATGTATATCAAATCATACAAGTATTGTATACTTTAAATATATACAAGTATATTTGTCAACT
Organism: Hipposideros armiger; assembly: GCF_001890085.2. Classification (NCBI taxonomy): domain Eukaryota; kingdom Metazoa; phylum Chordata; class Mammalia; order Chiroptera; family Hipposideridae; genus Hipposideros; species Hipposideros armiger. The sequence goes on along the minus strand of NW_017731483.1, from coordinate 54,777 downwards.
ATTGCTCAATAAAGTTGGAAAAAAATTTAAATTTTAAAAAGAATGTAATAAGTGAGGAAAAGAAGACACTAGGCAGAGGGGAAAGCATGTGCCAAGTCCCTGAGGTGGGAGGGAGTGTTTAAGGAACTGGAAGGGCAGTGGGTCAAACGGAAAGACAAAAGGGGAGAGCAGAGTAAAAGAGAGCAAGATTTTGGCAGGCCCACATTAAGGTCCCATTAAGGATTTTGGTTTTCATCTTTAAAACAAAAGGTAAGTTATTTATAGGAATTAGACATCCAATGACAGATTAGATTTGTGTATTAAGAAAATCACTTTACTCTGGGGAGACTTGATTGGCAGGGAGGCAAAAATGAAATGGAGGTGGGGATAGCAGTAATTCAGGTGAGAGTTTGGACTAAAGTAGTAGATGGGGATGGTAAGACAAAGACGAGTTTGAGAAATTCTGGGGACATAAAATTGACAACACTTGGTAATACATCAGATTTGGGGGTTTGGGAATGGGAACCGAGTCAAGGAATCTACTATACTATTTGCTTGTAAGACTGGATGGATTAAAACCTTTTTGGAACTGGGAAATTATAAAATAGTCAACAAAGTAAAAAAAAGAAGAAGAAAGTTTGGCTGTTTTTTTAATGAATTGAAAACTATACATTCCAGAGGTAAAGGAAACGATTTATAGGCTAACAATGGGAGCAGAAACCATTTCTACAATTTAGGATTTGTTAAACAATTATTGGGGGAAGGTGATAGGCATGGGAAGAATTGAGAGGGCGGACAAAGGGCTGACATGAAGTAGACATTGAGAAAGGAATTATGCAAATATTGCCCAGGTTGCTGCAGATTCGAGAAACTATGCAACTTTGCAGAAAATCGAATTGCAGCAAAAAGCTTTCACAAATACAAATAAGCAAGCAAAACAAAAATCATGACTTTTCTATTCATTATTTATTTATATTGCTTTCTCCTAGGACAGCCTCTTGTTTCCATCCTTTATTATTATTATTTTGAAAAATTGTGAGCTTGCTGAGCCATGACCCTCACTTTCTCAAGTATTCTGAATATGTTGGGTCTGTCATTACCTAGTTATTTTGAATCAGCGATAATCCTGGGGACCAGCATGAGGATTAATTGTCTGCCTTCCACAGACAATTAATGGCTAGCTGTTTGCTTCTCTGTTGGGTGCCCCCTTTCCTTCTATTCTGGTTGAGTGAGTGTTCTAACCCCATTCAAGTGGAAGCTTCTAGAAGCCATGACTGCCATAATCCTGACATAAATGGTGATGGAGTTAAGTACAAGTGCCCTGGAGAATAGAATGGAATAGCCTAGAGACAACCTGGGTGCCATTTCCTTGGTAGGTGCAGACGTGAACCCTGACTTAGGCCGTTTTTCCTGGGATTGCATTATGTATTCTCGCCTCTAGATGTTGGGCTGGCGGGGATTGGAGTGTGGGGGTGTTGGGTGTTGGGAGGGTTTAGGGATCATCTCTCACATCTCCCAGTCTGTCACTCTTTCATGTTGTGTTGTATCTATCACGTGAAGAGCCCAGGGAAGACAGTCTTCATGCCAGGTGGGTTCCCCGCACATAGCAGTCACTAACACATCGTATTTCTGGAATAAATGGATGGGTGACGAAACGCTTGTGCAACGGCAACTTCTTGCCGTTCCTTTCCTGAGAGAAGCCTGGCCCCTGCTGTTCGTTACAAGCCCAAAGCCCACAATGCGTTTCTATCAATACATGTTCAATTTTTATTTGCTTCCAAATAATGCTTCAGTAAAGTTCATTTTTTCCATATGTGCTAGTATTCTCTAGTTACCTAGAATGCACATTTAAAAATGCTAATAGCTACTGTGCTCCCCCAAATCCATAACCCCAGTCTAATGTTGAGAAAAAACTAAGGGACATCTATAAAATACCTAATACTTCTCAAAACTGTCAAGGTCACACTGAACTAAAGATAGTACAGTGTTTGCATAGACTCCCACGCCCAGTTTCTCCTATTGTTAACCTCTTATATTAGCATGAAAACTTTATCACAATTAATGAACTAATATCGACACACCATTATTTTATAAATATTGACTTTTTATTATTAATTTTACCCAATTTGTTCTCCATTCTGCAGTCAGTATATCTTTTTTTTTTTTCTATATCCCGCTTGGGGTTGGGAAGAGGAACACTGATGTATTATTAACTAAAGATCATACTGTATTCGGATTTCCTTAGGTTTTGCAGTCTCTGCCCTCGGGAGCTCACAGCCTAGGGGGAGACACATCCCGCAAATTTAAAACAAAACAAAACAAAACTCCGTGATGAACCCAGCATAGGAAGAAGGTTGGCTGTTCTAAGTAGCAGGGAGTCCCACAAGGAAAGGGGCCTATTTCAGACAGGGGCTTGGACCGAGCTAACTCATGTCCAGAGTCGCCAAATCCCTTGCGACAGACGCATTCTTTTGTTGTTCACGGAAATGAAACAGTTTTTCAGGCCCTTCAGGAGCTCCTCCGCAAAGGTGGGAAAGGGAACGCAACCAGCCCAAGGATGTCAGCGCAGCGAGAGAGGGTGGGAAGGTGGGGGGCCCCCGCGCCCCGCCCCGAGCTCCCGGGAGGCCGCCGGCCGCAGCTCGGGGAGGTGGCGACTGCGCGGGGCCGCGCTCCCGCCCTCCTCCGCGCCGACCGACCCGTAGCGCCTGGCGGCCCGCGAGGGGGCGGCGGCTCCCGAGCTTTGTGGCCGCAG
>NW_017731483.1:35515-51771 GCF_001890085.2 Hipposideros armiger | reverse complement strand
GGGCTTCCGGGCCGAGCCGCCGCTGCCCCCGCCCTGCAGGCCCGGCGGCCGCCGGGGCGCGCCGCGGTGGGACTCGGTGAGTCGGGCCGGCCTGCGGCGTACAAAGCCCGGGGCGCGGACCTCGGGGAGCTTTAACGGCGCGCCCTGGTTCGGGGACTCTGGACCCCCGATCCCCGGGAGCCGCTTGGGAGAAACCCATGTGATCCGCAGTGCCTCCCCGATCTTCCCATCCCGGGTCCTCACTGGAAGCCGTGCTCCGTGCTCGCTTGTCCCTACTTGTCTCCTTTAAAACCCCTTGTGACCGAGGGTGTAGGGAGAGCGGTCCCGCATTCGGAGGCCGTGGGCCCAGCATCACATCTGTGCCCGCCTGACCTTGGGAAAGCTGCTTGACTCCGAACCTCGGCTCTGCTTTTATAAATGGGGGTGCTGTGGGATGCGGGTGGAGTGTGTGGTGGAAGCACCTACTCCCAGGTGCTATTGTGGGAGAGAATGCACGCAAACGATAATAGCTAAATTTGAGCACTTTCTGTGTACACGGCCCTAGGTACTAAACAGTTGGCATGAGTTATCTAATGAAATCATCACACTGGAGCGATGATGTAGCTCCTGTAAATTGCAGGCATCATCTTTATTTAGAAGGAGGAGACTAAAGAATGTAGCCTCCCTATTGTGATTCAGGAGGTTGAGCGTTTCTTAGGTGTGGTAACATTTAAGGTTACAGATGTTCCTCCATTATCAGGAGAGTGGTGATAGGGTGCAGGGATGTATTTGTCACACATTGAAAACCCGAGGTAGGATAATATCAGCATGCCTGATAAGTTGGTTGTGTTACCAAGGAAATTGTTGAATGTTAATTCAAAAACATAGTTCCAGAGTTAGGATGGAGGGCTGCTGTGGGCGTTTGGTGCCAGAGAAGAGACAAGGGCTGGATGTGGGGAGGGGAAGGGTTGTGAAACTCTGGAAGAGGGTGTTGAGAAAGGGACCAGGGTCTACCCCCCCACCACCAGCCGAATTCTGGACCAGGATTCCATCCTGCCCTTAGAGACCGGGCGTCCTGCCAGGGATGGGAGGCGGGTTGGAGGGGTGGGGGGGAGTAGGCTGTAGGAGGGATGCTGGGGTGAGAACACAGGTTGTCTCTTCTTGCTCCCAGGCCACCCCAAAAGTATTCAGATGGGTTGAGAGCCAAGTGATTGGACCTCCTAAAATGTCATTGTCCCTTCTCATAATTCCTGAAGTTCTTTTAATGCAGCGGTTCTCAACCTTCCTAATGCCACGACCCCTTAATACAGTTCCTCATGTTGTGGTGACCCCCAACCATAAAATTCTTTTCGTTGCTCCTCTATAACTGTAATTTTGCTACTGTTATGAATCGTAATGTAAATATCTTTTTGTTTTCCGATGGTCTTAGGTGACTCCTGTGAAAGGGTCATTCGACCCTCAAAGGGGTCGCGACCCACAGGTTGAGAACCGCTGCTCTAATGTGTTTGAGGAGATGGGACACTCACCAGCACTAAAGGTAGATAAGATGCTTATATTACAGAGACCTAACTGATCTAAAGAGTGAGTGAGTTTTGAACACAGTTCACTTGGTTAAAGAAGCAGTGGGCCTGAGGAGATTATTTGGGGAGAACTGGAAGGCTTTGGACCCTGAAGAAGGAAGAGAAAGGCAGGAAGGCCTAGGGACTGCACTAAGGGGGAAGGGCCCGAGGAGGAGCTGACTTCACAGCACCATCTGCAGAATTCCTAAGCAGACTGCTCAGGTCCCAGCATCCAAGGCAGCACCCTTTCTTCTCCTGATTTGTGACCATTCTCATTTGAGTGTTGTGGAAGGTCGAGGTTGGACTCAGGCGCATTTTGCTCCTGAGTGAGTAGGAAAGGATTCTTGGAGAAGGGTTATTTTAAAGCCAGGCTTGAAGGCGGGGGCATTTGGGCACATGGGGATGGTGAAGGTAGGGAACAGCGTGCACAGGGGAAAGAGCAGTTGTTTTGGACAGACAGAAAGTTTGGGGTTTGAATCCTAGCTCTGCCACTTCACAATCATGTAGTTTTTTGTGAGGATAAAACAGTGTTTTCTTTCAGATGCGTGGTAGGGAGTTCAACAAGCACTAGTACCCTTTTCCCTGTCCAGGGTGACATTTGTTGAACAATTGTCTGCTGAGCACCAGTTGTATGCTGAGTCATACGCCTTATGCTGAGGATACAGAGATGAGTCAGAAATAATGTATTCCCTTAGGAATTTCCCAGTCTAGTGGGGGAGATGGACAAAGAGCAAATTACAAAAAATACGGGAAGTTGCTGTGGCACAGTCATCTGCAACTGGCAGTGGTCTCATGGACGAGTAACTAACTCATTCTGGATAGAAAACTCAGGGCGCATCTACCTCTAACAAGATGCATAGGAGACCTTATGTTAGAGGTTTTGAATGCTACACCACCCCTTAGATTCTGTCTTTTTGCCTGTATTGTGTCTTTGCCCTGATAATCTCTCTGTTAAAAAAAAAAAATCTAGTTGTAGTGTGTGCATAGTTTGTAAGTTGCCTCAAATTCATTGTAGAAAGAAGCTGTTATAAAAATAATAAACATAACAGCCTGAGCATTAGTTGAGGAAGGCTTTACAAAAATTACACGGGGGTTGAATCATGAAGGATGAAAACGAGCCCTTACCTGGGGGTAAAGGATTCTAGCCGGAGGAAGCCCCGTGCACAGAGGCAGGAGAATACAGCAGGGTCAAGGGCGTGAAGGTCAGTTAGGTCTGCTGGGTTGAAAACTACGTGGAGAAGGTGGGGTAGAGTGAAGAGGGCACTGTGATGGGGCCAGACCTGGAAAGGTCTTGAATGCCACGTGGGGAGTTTGGACTGGATCGCTGAGTCAGTGGGGGAGATGTCAGAGACTTACACGCGGGACTGGGACATGCTCACAGTAGCTGTGGGGAGGAGGGGCTGGCAGTTTGAGAGATCATGTCGGGAGACTAGGGGGGCCTGACCTTAGACATGGGCAGTGAGGACGGGAGAGAAGACAATAGATATTGAAGTAAAACGTATAGTGATCCTGATTGGTTATACGTGACTGAGGAGCACACTGTGGTTTCTGCTTTGAGAAGCTAAGTTGATGTGGCTGAAATCATCAGAAATCAGGAGCTTTGGAGGTAGGGGAGTAATTAATTTGCTTTTGGCTATGGTGAATTGGAGATTTCTGAGGTGTCCATAATGAACAGCTAGGTAGAGGTGGCCAGTAGACAACTGGAAATGTGTGTGGTGCTGACGAGACAGCATGGGGCTGACGCCTCTGAACAAACACCGAGAATCTACACGGTGCTAAAGATACAAATAAAATGTAGTTCTAAACCTCAGGAGCTCAGCCTCAGACGGGAGACCCTGGAGGATATGGACAGGTTGCAGTACAGATAATTCTGAGTGCTTCAGCAAGAAGTAAACACTTGGGGCCCTCGGCCCAGAGATTTGAGAGCTGATGATGGCTGTTGCTCTGAAGTGGTGGGAATAGGAAAGAGAATTTTTATAGACGAGAAGCAGACTGGAGTGGGAACCCCTACATAGGGGGACTTGCTGTATTGTAAAAGCGCTTTCTGTGGAGAATAATAATGATTTCAAGGGAATTTCAGAGATGCTGGGGTAGGGGTGGGGAGATAGTTTAGGATGGAGCTGCAGGGGAGGGGGAGGAAGGGGTTAGGCCTTTTAAGAGCCGTCATCTGGCGTATAGAGGAAACTGTGAGGGTGTGAGGGTGGAAGAACTGGAGGTGGGCGTTCTTGCCTTAAACACAAGGCTGGTTCTGCTCACAGCCACACTCAGACACAGATGGTAAAAATAAACACTTCTAAGTTACAGGATCGCCTGGAGTGGGTGGTGAAGGGGAAAAGGAGGCAACGCATTAGAGGAAGCAAATCCCGTGCTAGGTTTCAGACTGGAAAGCCCTCTGAAGGGAAGAAATATGACGAGAGGGCATAGGTGAGTATCCTGGGTAGACAAGTCTGAACACGCGAGAGCAGCTACGGGAAGGTGTGCATAGGAACAGTCATGCCTGATTACTCTTACCGCTGGATAAAATGAAATCCTGAAGGCATCAGAGTCGTATTGTATGGCTCTTGAAAATTTGCCATACGATACAACAGTATTTATAAGAAGAAGCCAGGAAACTATTTTTGTTATGATTAATTCTTTATAAAAGGGGAAATTTAAGATAGCAGGACGTCTAGATATGATTAGTAAAAAATGCAAATGGCAAACAATTAGTTTCAATGTATATGCCACAAATATTTATCAAGTGCCTACTCTTTAAGGAGCCGGGGCTACAGCAGTGAACAAGCGATCTGATCACCTGCTTTAGACAGTTCATCTGGAACTACTTAAGCTACAAAGTTAAACCTAGGTACGGGCCTTCAATCATCTAAAGTGCTGAAGCCACTTGATTCTGTTACAATGTTCTCTTCCATTGGCTAGTAGCTCCACTGGCCTCATAAATGATCAGAAATACCATCTGTGCATATTTTGTAGAAAACTGTGGAAATCAGGTTGCAGAGAAACGATTGTAACGGCATTGCTAACATGCACTGCCAGCTCTGGAAGGACGTTAGAGAACACTCATGTTAGCTTTATAATTTAGAGGTGAGAAATTGGCAGAGAAGAGAGGGGACTTGCTTAATGTCACAAAATGAATGTTGGAGCTGAGAGCAGTGCCCTCGAGTTTTCAAATGGGATAATGGTGGAAGGCTGGAGGGTCCCTAGCAAAAGGGCACCTTGATAGTGAGAGGCTTCCAAAGAGGAGTTGTACTTTTAGGCCCTCTGCTGTTACTAGGACCCCAGGAAGCCCCCTATTTTGCTCTGAGCCCCAGTTTTCTTCATCTGTAAAGCAATAGGATTGGAATGAGGTCCCTTTTTAGTTTTAGCATGTTAGGATACATGTTGCTCCCCAAAAAGGTTGTTTGGGGGATGCTGAGTCAGGACACAGAATCAACAGATGACAACAGGAATAGCTTTTTATCTCTTTAGAGCAAATTGATCACCCATAACACGTTGTCAGGCCTCCCCTTCAGGAAATGGGTGCGATATTTTTTGTAGCTCATGCACTGTTTTTGTATACTTTCCTTCTTTCAGTCTTTTCCAAGTTGTGGCCCTGCTCTGTTCTAATGCTACTTCTAATGCCAATCTATTCTAATAAGAATTCTTATTCTGGATCCCCCCAAGCCTGGAGTAGTGTCCCTGCACACATCTCTGTCACTGTGCTTATCACACTGCCTTGTCACCAGCCCATCCACACTCTACTGTGTTATGTCCTCATTGCTCTAGGATCTCCTGGATCTTAAGGAATACCCCTTCAGTGCCTGCACGTTCATGCTCGGTTAATCCTCGTGTATCCTCTTTGCCTCTGCTTTGTCTTGATCCCTGACCCTAGTGTGGATGCACACATGTCCTGGTCATTTCTTGCTTTGAAACAGTCACTGGTGTGCACCTCCTCCTTTGCATGAACATGGTCACCGCTCAGAGTCCAGGCCCATTCTTATCATTTATTTATCTCAATGATTTCCTTCAACTCTGTTCATATTCTATATAGTCTTAAAGATGTAGATCAAATGTCCTCTTGTTCATTAAGAATGCAAATAACTTCTTTCCTCCTCTGAATGCGCGAGGCGCTTTGTCCTCTGTTATGGTGTCTGTTTCAGGGTGCCTGTCCTTGTAGTTACTGGTTTGTGCATGCCAACGCTCCTTCCAGGCTATCGGGTTCCACTTGTCTTTGTATCTCCCACATATTTTAGGACAGTACTGAGCCTCTTGCAGGAGTTATTATATATTTGTTGAACTGCGTGTCTATGAAATAAAAGAGCCAATAAGTATGTGAGTATATAGATGGTCCCCACATACGATGGTTCGACTTGTGATTTTTTTTGTACTTTACTATGGTGCAAAAGCAATATGCATTCAATAGAAACTGTACTTGGAATTTTGAATTTTGATCTTTTCCCGGATTAGCTATAAGCGATCTGATACTCTCTTGTGATACTGGACAGGGGTAGTGAGCTGCAGCTCTCTTCAGCCACACAATCACAGGGTAAACCACTGATACTCTACAGTATACTGTGTTACCATCGTTTTTCAGCTATTGTATTTCGTGTTTTGACATCCAGTCATGTCTACAAAATACCTATCTGTGTCTCCTGTTTCTGCAAGTAGCTAGTGGCTCGCAGGAGCTGCTAGCCCAACTGTAAGCTAATGTAAGTGTTCTGAGCACATTTAATGTAGGCTAGGCCAAGCTCTGATGTTCAGCAGGTTAGGTGTATAGAATGCATTTTTGACTAATGATATTTTCAACTTACAATGGGTTTATCGGAACGTAACCCCACCACAAGTCGAGGAGCATCTATATGTTATGTATGGACCACTATTCTACTTTTGGAAACAGTTTAATATGGATGGGAGAGGTGAAAATAGCAAAATGTATTGAAACTCTCGTCTTTGCTTCTTCTTTACTCCCGTTGCAGGACAGCTGTGCAGAGGGAATGAGGAAGAGTAGGGAGTAGTAATCCCATTTTCTAGGTGAAGAATTGCAGGTTCATTGACTTGCCCAAAGTCACACTTGGTGAGTGCTGGAGTCAGTATTTGGTGTCTTGGTTCATTTCACTTCACTTTAACAGCGGTAGTGCAGTAACGTCCTGAAAGCTGCCTGAGGTCTCAGTGCCACAGATCTTCAGTCCCGGTTCCCACTCTGAGTGTTGATGTCAAAGAGCTCCCTTTTCCATGAAGGGATGTAGAAGTAAAAACCTGGCCAAGTTTCTGTAGTCTTTGCACAAATTTGGGGATTTAGTTTGATCCTTCATTGGACTTAAAATATCATTAGAGACGGTATATTAGTCAGCTTGGGCTTCCATGATAAAATACCACAGACTAGGTATCTTAAACAACAGAAATGTATTTCTCACAGCTCTGGAGGCTAGGAACTTCAAAGTCAAGGTGCTGGCAAGGTAGGTTTTAGTCTGAGGCCTCTTCACTTGGCATGTAGGCGGCTGCCATGTCTCTTGTGTGTTCACATGACCTCTTGCTGAGCCCTGGAGGGTTGGGGGGAGAACAGGCTCTCTGATGGCTCTTCTTTTAAGGGCTCTAATCTCCAACCAGCCCAATGACCTCATTGAACTTTAAACTTCCTTAGAGGCCCAATATCCAAACACAGCCACCATGGGGATTAGGCCTTTAATATAAACATTTGGGGGGACTACAAACATTCAGTTATAACAGATGTATTAGGTGGATTTAAATGTACTTATTATAATCTTCTGGTGGTTTAGTCAATGTTAATGTTTCGGGAATTGTGCTGATTGTTTCCTCTTTGTTCTTTCATCATATTGGAATCATGCTCTTTTATTTAGTCCTGTCTCTGGATCTTTGCCAGTGCAGGGGGGGAACTTCCACTGCATTTAGATTTTGCTATTTTATTTGACCATTTTTACTTTAATGAAGTTTTTAGTGTACTGACTGTTTTACCATGCATGATACTCATTGTGTGCATCGTAGGCAGTTTTACGCCTATATCAGAATGTAGTCATTCATTAAATGTTTGCTGAAGGCCCACTGTGTGAGGGTCCCTGGGCTGCTTGTTGGCCCACAACCATGCAGGAGAATGGGTAGCACTCTGTCTAGCAGAACAACAGACAAAGAAGGTAACCCATCCTGAGCAGAGTTGGGGGGCAGGGAAGGCCAGTCTCCCTCCAATAAAAACTGATCAGCTGGGAAGGCTTGTTCTGTTGTCTTCTATAACCAATTATGGACATTGCTGAGTAGTTTTAAGCTAGAATGTGTTGTTTAGCCTCGATAAGCTTCACCTGGAGATCTCTTTGGGCTGTGCTCGTTTACTTAGGACTGTCAGGTGCTGAAGCCGCATGTCAGCGGTCCCCTGAGGGGTGGACCATTTTAAAGCTCTATATTATCTCTACAGTTACTTTTCAAACATACATTTTTATCAGATCAACAGCAGAAGTTATTTCAGAGCTCTGGTTGGAGGAAGAGAGGTACACCTGGATGGGAGTGGGGCGTGGGGGCCTATGGACCCTAGGTTTGAGACACACAGGGAGGAAGTGATGGGGTGGGGAGGCAAGCGGAGAGCCACCAGAATGGAGCCTGACAGACGCAGGTACAGCGGCCCCGAAGTCGCTCTGCCCTCGGACCTTTCCCTGCTGACAATTACCTTGCTGTGTAATTTGATGTGTACTTTGAGCGGGGTGCTAGGGGCTGTCACTATGTCTGAAAGAAGAGAGCTGAGCAGAGCAGACAGCGGCAGGTCTGGAGTAAGACCTGAGTTGGAATCCAGGTTCTGCCACTTATTATTTGTGTGACCACAGGCAAGTCACTGAGTCTCACTTTTCTGATTTGGGAAATAGGAATAATTGTTTAGTGGGGATAAACAGCCTACATCACGAGGCTGCTGGGAATCCATAGGGGATGTTTGGGGTATGCTGTCTCATACCAGAATCCCTTTAGAGCCCTGCAGAGTGCAACCACATGGCCCAGGGAAGCCTGCTGTTCTACAAACTTAAGCGAAGTAAATTGGTAACTCTGGATTTACTTAGCTAGTGATTAAATAACAGTTTAGTTAATCGGCTATTAATGGTCCCAGGTGTTGGTAATTCTGAGTATTTGCTTTTGAGAGCAGTTGTGTAATTTCATCTGGTACTTTAATAAAGTTTTTATTTTTTTAACAGAAAACATCGTAGTGTATGGTGCTACAAATCATGCTCTCAGGAGCTATTTTGGGGAGGATTAAAGGATATAGTGCATATTAAGCACTCAGTATAGTGCCTAACCCACAGTATAAGGCTCAATAAAAGTTACCTGCTATTATTGCTGTTATTAGATACTCAACTGGCCACACTCCAGGGCAAGATCCTTTGTGAATTTAGACTCCTCACGCGTTCATCACCACCTGGTGGCAACTAGTGGTACTGCACACATTGTGAGGAAGAATTACTAAATTGCTTGGAACTATTGGGCTGTCGGAAAAGTCATGACGCATTTTTGCAACGAAAAACAAAAAATACGACATGACTTTTCAGACAGCCCAGTAATTTGGTGTATTTTGAATTCCACCAAGTATAACAGGAACTTTGTTCAGAGTGTGGCTTATTTGCCTGAGAGCTAGAATTTCATATATCATTAAACAATGAAGTGCCATTTTTTACCGCCACAGTTGGCACAGGGTTTTAAAAATGTTAACAGCAAGAGTAAATGAAGTGGGATAACAAATGCTATTCGTAGGAATGTAAATTGGTACACCATTTCTGGAGGACAGATGGTGATGTAACAGAAGCCTTAAGTGTTTTCATCTTTTGTGGCAACAATTCTTCTTCTAACAATTTACCTTGAAGAAATAATCAAAGACAGAAAAATAAAGGTTTATTTAGAAAGAAAAAATATGCACTTATATTTTATATACACATAAAATATAAATATATATTATACATTTTGTTACATATATATATATATATATATATATATATATATGTAAAACATTACCTGTAATAGAACAAAGGTAAAATCCCTTTTTCAGCAGTAATTCTTAAAAAGGGTGGGGGCATGGGGGAAGGTAGGCATGTTGACATCTGGGGCAGAGGAGTTGGGATGTGGAATAGGATCAGAATCTACTCTGGGAGCAGTGTAGTTTGAGAATGTTCAGTATACCTATTGGTTTCATAATAAAAACCATAGGAAGTTGGACATAGACATCTTGGCAAATGGAGATAATACAGAAAAGATATAGGGGTGGGTGTTCAATTTCAGTTGGGGGAACACTGATTTATAGGAAATAGGAGTATTGATGAAGATAAATAATTAATTTTGGACCGTTGTGACTGGATTAGGTCATTATAGGAACATTAGAGCTATATGATTGAAACATAGGCCTGGGAATTTAGGGGTGCAGGGACACATCTCCAAAGATAAATTTCCCCTCAGTTAGCTTTGCCCAAGAGCCGAGGGCCAAATCTCCTTTGACATGTGTCTAAATATCTTGATTTTTGATACCAGATGAGCCCACGATGAATGTGAGTCAGGGTATCTGGTATGTGGAGACACTGATCACAGCAGTTCAGTCTAACCTTAACTTTTGGGAGGATCTGGTACCTCGTGAGAGACCCTGGTCAACTTCTGTTGCCCTCACGTGAAGCCCATTCTCCTTGGCTTCAATTTCAAGACTCTGTGTTCTGGTCCAGTCCCCTCCAGCCTCAGTTCTAATTGATTTCAGCTATTCACATTTACAGTAACCCCTCCCCAGGCATAATAGGTGAATAGCTGGCTTGTAATAGTGTGATTTTTAATGAGTATACCATAAATGTAAAAGCTACAGTCCTTTTCCCCCTAACTTTTTATTATGGAACTTTTCAAACATGCACAAAAATCAAGAGGATAATTTAATTCATTTTTGTGTACCCATCACCTTTGTTGATATTCACATGTCCCATTTTTGGCCAGTGGGGCTCCTTTCAAGTTAGTTTCTAATTCTTTTGATACAGGTTGGTCAGTTTTAAATGGACTACATCATCAGTATCTTGATAGCTGCCTGTTACTCTGAGAAACCAGAGGCTTGGAGAACATGTGGAGGACTGGGGCGTGCTGGTCCTTTCCACCAAGGGAAACAGGCAACACCTACTTTATCGCAGTATTCACTGTTGCCATAATGTGTTTTAGAGATTAATTTTATTAGACACTTCCTGTGTTTAAAAGATGTGAGAAAAGTGTGGAGTCACAAAAAGCATATAGATTCAATGGAATAAGACATTTACTAAGCACCTACTGTAGGAAAGATGCTAGCTCCGCACTGGGGAGGATGGCAAGATGACCTAAGGGAGTCACGGTTGAAGTCATTCAAGGTGAGAGAGCCCAAAGGATAGTTGTGAAATGATACGAGAATACCAGACTATTCGAACTCACAGAAGAAAAGAGTAGAAGAGTGCTACCAGGGACCGCGGGTGGGAGAAATGGGGAGATTGTGGACAGAGGGTACAAAGTTCAAGTTATGCAGGATGAATAAGTCTAGAGATCCAATGCACAGGTATGATGACGACAGTTAATAATTCTGTGTTGAATATTGGAAATACACTAAAAGAATACATTTCAGGTGCTTTCATCACACTCAAAAAGGTAATTATGTGAGGAGATGATATGTTAATTAGCCTGACTCTAGTATTTGTTCTACTATGTATATGTATATCAAATCAAATTTATTCTATGTTAAACATATATAATTTTTATTAAAAATATAAAAAGCTAGGTAGACTTTAATAATAATGGAGAAAATGTAATGTCATTTTGAATTTTTAAAATAATATATAATTGGTAATTTATAATATGTGAACAAAGACTTAAAGGAATATGCACAAGAATGGCTATTATGGGCCGGCTGAGTGGCACGTTGGTTAAGAGTTGGCTTGGGACGCCAGCTCTGAGCAGCAGGGCCCTGGTTCGGATCCCACATGCAGGCCAGTGACACTGCATCCTCTACAGCTAAGATGGTGAACAACAGCTTGACCTGGAGCTGGGCTGCCGTGAGTCGCCAGCGGCAGTGTAGGCTGCAGTGTGGCTGACTGGCAGCCGGCATGCGCTTTCATGAGCTGCTGTGAGCCACTGTGAGTGGCCATCCAATGGCTGGCGAGCGACTGCCTCACCCGGGAAGAGCGCAGTGATAATACCAACATGGGCCAGTGAAGCAACGTCCTCCATAACTAGACTGAAGAACAAAAGGACAGCAACTTGCCTGTTCCCCTGCCCCAATGCCCCAATAAAATCTTTAAAAAACAAACAAACAAACAAACAAAACAAAAAACAAAACAAAACAAAAGAATGGCTACTATTTGCTGTGTTAAGGGGGAGAAAAAGAATATTAGACTGTTAGGACAGTCCAGGTTCTTGACTTCTCACATTGTCATCTTTATGATGTTGGGCAATGTATTTCACTTCACTGGCCCTTAGTTCCTTCAACTGAAACAAGGGATAAAGAACATGTGATATGCATATATTATTCAGACACAAAAAGGAAGGAAATTCTGCAGTTTGCGACATGGGTGGATTTTGAGGGCTTTATGCTAAGTGAGATATGTCAGACAGGGAAAGATAAATACCATATGGTCTCACTTATATGTGGAATCTGAAACAGTCCAAATTCATAGACACAGAAAAATAGGTTGGTGGTTGCCAGAGGCAGGGGTGTGGAGAGTGGGTAAAATGGGTGAAGGTGGTCAAAAGGTACAAACTTCTAGTTATAAAATAGGTAAGTCCTGGGGATGTAATATATACCACAGCGACTATAGTTAATAATACTGTATTGTTTATTTGAAAGTTGCTAAGAGAGTAGATCTTAAAAGTTCTCATTACAAGAAAAAAATTATCGCTGTGTGGTGTGATGGATGTTAACTAGACTTATTGTGGCAATTTCACATATACTGTATGTATATCTCGAATCATTATGTTGTACACCTGAAACTAACATAATGTTATATATCAATTATAGTTCAATAAAAATTTATTAATGAATAAATAGAATGTGCTACATCCACAAAATGGAATATTTGGCAATAAAAAGGAATGAAATATGGATACATGCTACAAGGTAGATATACCTTGAAAACATTATGTTAAGTCAAAGAAGCAAGTCACAATAGACCTCATATTGTATTTACATTTATATGAAATATCCAGAAAAAAAGAGGGGTGTTGGACTCAATCTCTATGTGCCCAGGCCCTTTCACCTCTGAAATTATATAAATTATTTATGTAGAACTGTGTACTTTTAAAAGTGGCCCTTAGACAGTAAGAATCAGACCCAACCTTCATATTTTTTTTATTTTTTAGCGGAGCCATCCTGCCACCTGTTGGTAGTTCAGCGGCAGCTCAGCTCGGGCTGGAAATTGAACCGACGACCCTGTTGTTCAGAGCTCGCACTTTTGAGCGAGCTCTTAACCAGTTGAGCCACTTGGCCAGCCCTAAGCCTTTATTTTAAAGATGATGAAACTGAGGTTCCTTTAGGAGAATGGATCTATCCAAGGTCACAGACATAGTGATGGAAATGTCAGATGTTTGGGGTGATTTTTTTGATGATCCTAATATCTTGATAGTGTTTACATGGTCTGTTATATTTGGTTACATGGTGGCTTCTCTGTGTTCAGCTGTGACAAAACTTGGAGAAAGCTGTTAAGTTTAAGAGCTGCCTAACATTCAGAATGTGAGGAATAATCAGTTCCCTGACATGAAGCACACACAAATGAACAAATTAGGGTTCCACATTGAAATTCCGCAAAAGATGTTCAACATTTCTTTTTTTGCTGTTACATACCAGCTATTCACAGAATGCTGAGACCTACAACAGAGGACCTACCTGCACATCTACTTTGAAGTAAAACCCCACTCCTAGTACACTGTTCAATATTTTCCTGAGAATATCACAAGTCAACATTAATGGAGCACAAAGTACTACTGTTTTCCAGACAAGGGAATCAAGTCAGGGATTACACTTAAGTCATTTGCTGACATTTTTATTGCCGGCGTTCATAATTATTGTTTCTAATTTCCATTTGCAGGATAGCTAAGGGCCCGAAGAAATATAGTGGAAAATGCAAAACAACGAAATTATAAAGCCTGCCAAATACTTCTCAGAATTGGAAAAGAGCATCCTGCTTGCTTTAGTAGAAAAGTACAAGTATGTGCTGGAATGTAAGAAAAGTGATGCGCGAACTATTGCACTCAAGCAACGTACCTGGCAGGCACTGGCTCACGAATACAACTCCCAGCCCAGCGTGTCACTGCGGGATTTCAAACAGCTGAAGAAGTGCTGGGAGAACATCAAGGCTCGGACCAAAAAAATTATGGCCCATGAGAGGAGAGAGAAAGTGAAACGGAGTGTCAGCCCCCTTCTGAGCACCCACGTCCTAGGGAAGGAGAAGATTGCCAGCATGCTGCCAGAGCAGCTCTACTTCCTGCAGAGCCCTCCGGAAGAGGAGCCGGAGTACCACCCTGAGGCCGCAGCCCAAGGTATTGGTTCCGAGCCCAGCTTGCATGTGCTCACTGGGTACCTGTCTGACAGTTTAATTTTAAAATTCTTAAACTTAAGGGGCTTTATAAAAGGAAATATTTACATCAAATTTGCCTTTCCCATCTGAAAATCTCCAGATTACATACAACATTCACATCATACAGCACATAAAATCAGAAGCTCTTGTTCATAGCCTTGTGCTATCTCTCTTAGAGCTGTCTTATCGCTATCATGACTTAAGAATAAGGAAAAAGGAGGACTATGTTAATAAGTTATTATTAATGAAGTACCTTCATTGTTTATCTCAAATATATTAAAGTGGATTTGTTTGAACATTTGTTTCATTCACTCCATCTTGTTTTTGTTTGTTTGTTTCTTGAGGACCTGTAATGTACAAAGCACTGCATGAAGTCATTCAAAAGGCCACATTAAAAAAGTGAACTATTTCAAACTTAAGAAAAGTACAGAGACTGAGAACAAACACCCATTTAGCACTCACCCAGATTAAAAACCAGCATTTCTACCCATTATGATAGTGTGATCCACAGTTTTGGTTTGTGGCACTCCAGGGAACTTTAGAAATTCTGGAAGAAATTTATTTTGGTTTTAATATATTTTCATTGAAAAGAGAAAAATACATCATACAGCATTCTTAGGGAAGGAAAAGACTGTCATGTAATTAAGGATGTAATGGTAGTGTGTTATAGCTTTAAAAGGTTGGAATTAAGGAGCTATTGAAATGCGTCCAGGCAAGATGAGGGTGGGAATGCATATAGATATATTGACAATAAGATAAAAATGGCCATTTTATATAAAGGTCCATTGTAGTTTGCAGAGGACACATCTTGAAGCAGAGAAATATTCCTGGGGAGGCCAGAGGACTGCTCATAAGGGGCTCCAAGGATCCAGCAAGCATTTGCCTAGGAAAAGCTGATTTTTGGCTTGCAGGATGAGGCATTCACTTATTAGTGAGCTCTGAGGGACTGGTTAATTAAAAGTCACAAGAAATGTGGAAACCAAGTTTGTTAACCATATTGCGTGAAAAAGGTAACCAAGTGAACTGAATACATGTTTTGCGTAGCACATTTTTTTTTTTGCCCGCTGTAGGCAGGTCATTCTGAGAACCTAAATTATGATCAAAAGTTTGCTTGCTGATCATTTGACCAAGGTTCAGTCCAGGGAGCCAGTTAGGCAACCATAGCGGTTAATGTCAGGAGCCTCATGCGTTGTTTTCCAATGTAGGAAACCTGTGCCTGAGTTTTGATTCATAGGTTCCCAAGCCAGGGTACTTCCTAGCAGACAGTGTTTACATGGGCACTGCCAAGTCCCTCTCTTACCCTTCCATGCTGCTTTTGTGGCAGATGGGGCTCACTGCTGATGGACAGTGTCCTTGCTTTGGACATGTTTATAGCTTCTGCCAGTTACTCTCCATCTTGCTGGCCTTGGAGCCATTTAGTCACTGTGAGACAGTGAAGGGACTGGTGCTGGGAGAGGGAGGTTGGTGAATCAACAGGGCTGCTTTTCAAATTGCTTATGTTCCGTGGGAGGTATTGCTGAGGAGGATGCTGGTATGGATGGACTACTTTCAGTTCACTTTCTGAGCTGAATTATTGTGTATTGATTTCATAAGGTTACTCTAAGAGGAAGTCTTATTTCTCCATTTTGAAATTCTAGGGCAGGATCAAGAAAGTTCATTCCATAATTTTTTTCTCTTTTTTTGGGGAGGAAATGATGTAATTCCTTTATTCATAAACACAATTTATAGATTTCCAGCAAGAAGGGAATATCTATGGATTCTCAGTGTCCTTGTAGTGATAATTTGCTAGAGACTCACTTGTAAAAGAGATTTATTTTAAATAGGATGTTTGTACATGTATGACACATGAGACTTCTCTTTTTGCTGGTGATTGTTAAAGTATACCTAAGTGCTGCCTGTTCCTGTTCCCAGGTCAGAAATGAAGGGTGGTGGAGAACCATGGTGCTTTGTAGGTTGGGAAGTATGTCCAAAGTAATTTGTTAACACTAATAGACAAGGTACTGGAACTCTTTCTATACATGAAAACAGCTTTGACGTTACACAACCCATTTTGTATTTAATTTACTTTCAAGAAAGAGAAAAGAAAGCTGGAATTATCAGTCATCCCTTCTGGGTCTTGGTGGGAAAACGGTTGAAAATCTGCAATAGGGTTATGGCTCTCATTACATCATGTGTATTTTGGCACATGGAGAGAGAGAGG
>NW_017731483.1:8732-35470 GCF_001890085.2 Hipposideros armiger | reverse complement strand
AGAGAGAGAGAGAGAGAGAGAGAGAGAGAGAGAGAGAGAGAGTTTTACTTTAGTTAGTATCTGTAACACTGTGCTGTCCAATACAGTAGTCACAAGCCACATGAAGCTAGTGAGAAGCCTTGAAATGTGGGTAGACTGAATTGAGATATACTATAAGTATACACACCGCTTCTTGGAGACTTCATACCAAAAAAGAATGTAAAATGTCTTATTAATACTTTTTATATTGATTACACATTGAAATGATAATATTTTAGATATATTGAATTTAAAAATACATTACTACAATTATTTCACCTCTTTTTACTTCTTTAATGTGGCTAAACAAACATTTTTAAATCACATATGTAGCTTGTATTATATTTCGATTGGATAGCACTGTTCTAACACTTTACAATGTGCCTATTACAGAATTAGGTGCTCAGAGATTTGTTGGAATTTAACCAGGATGGAAACTAGCAGTATTCCACTAGAGGCCTCCTTCCAACTATTTTTTTGTATGAGATGATTTCAACTTTGTCATCTTGATCACTGTACCCAGGATATTGTTAGCTTTGTCAATGACTTTCTTGAAATGCACATCTGTATTTGAACACAGTAATTTTAAAATGTAAGTTTAACTTAGGAATGTATTTGCAAAAAACTTGTATTTTCCCCTTAAGTATATTAAAAACACTTTATACCCTGCAGATTTATGATATGTGATAATTTTGACACTTTCATTTTAAGATAAGTAGATTATCTTTGGGGAACAGGTTTGTAAAACAAACTTAAGGGAACCAATAAAATTTGCTAGAAGTGGTCAGGAGGGTAGTAGGATGACTAGATGTCAAATATATTTAAGCAAACTAAGCTTACAAGCAGTACTCAGATATCTTAAGAGAATTTATATTTAATTTCACATGTTATTATTTACTATAAAGCTATAGTTGAAAAATGCAAACATGGGTACTCAAAGCTATAATTAAATAATTATAACAAACATTACTTATTGCATTCCACAATTTAATCCAATCCGATTCTTTTGGGGTGACAACTTGAGTACAGGAGACTGAGTTATATTTCCAGTCTTGGTCTGTGAAAAGTCCCCTTTTTGTGTTACTTAAATGTTTATTCCCTTTTTATCCTCATTCACCACTTTCATTCTCTTCGACACCTTAACATTCTAATGTGGTTGTGTATTCTCTCACATGTTCTTGAAAGCATGTGTTGCTGTTTTGTGTGCATATATTTTAATTTACATAGATTAAAAATTGTGCTACATACCATTCTTTTTTGCGTGCCTTGTTTTGCACTTACAATAATGTTTTAAGATCCAGTCCCATTGCAGTGTGTAAATCTAATCTGTTTTAGTTGATGCATAATATTCCATAGTATGCACCTACCGCATCTTACTTACCCATTCTCCCGGTCAATCCTATTTTCTTTGTTCTGTTGAGGAGAGCTGGGGTTTAGCCTGAACTCAGTTTCCTTCCCATTCTTTTATTGCCATAGTAGGTTTTTCCTGCTGATATTAAAGTTACTCAAATTACCCAAATGAAAGTACACCCCCTTGACTGTTCTTCCATCCCAGGAAAGTCCTTAGGCCTTTATATCCATTTTGCACAAGACTGAGTTGTTCTCTACTTCGGGCGGCTTTGTTTTACCTGGGAGAGAGATTACATTTTGCATGTTTGCAGCAGGTTGCCGTTCCCAGAATGGTCCTTTTCCAATTAAGAGAAGATTCTCCCCATCTGAACATGAGCTTCCATTCATTGGAGCAAATATTTGTGTGAAAGTTAATAAACTATCCATTGGGCTTCTCTAGTTTTAAGTCTCAGCTCCTGCCAGTCTTAAGAAGCCTGGATATTTTTCTTTAAAATTTGTATGTTAGCACCCATTTAAACTAAAAATGATAGTTTTAAAGCACAATCATTTCTCTGCTCCCAGACATGAACATGTTATCTTCATGTTTATAGCTCCAGAGAAAAATTTGGAGAACAAAATTTGGATATACACCCGTATTCTTAATATTGGGTTGTCGGAAAAGTCATGACGCATGTTTGCAACAGATGGCACTAGTTCATTTTGGAAAGTACTAGAGTCATTCGCATCTATGTTATTGCTATGTCATTTGACAACTGACAGCTCTAGCTTCATTCTAAAAAAAAGTTCAGTGACTTGGTTGAGTTTTGGAGATTTTACAAGTCGAAGATGGAAGACGAAATTTTTGCCATATTTTACTGTTTTACTTCCATAAAGGGAAGAACATGCATCAAGCTTGTAAAAAGTTGCATCAAGTTTATGGTGACAATGCTCTACAAGAACGTCAGTGCCAACGATGGTTCACAAAATTCCGTGCTGGTGATTTTGATCTCAATGAGCTCCTTGGTCAGGAAGGCCCACTGAGGTTGATGATGACAAAATAAAGGCATTGATCGAGTCATACCTATGTTATACGACACGAGAGATTGCAGAAACATTGAACATCCATCATTCAAGCGTTCACGACCACCTGAAGAAGCTGGGATATGTAAGCAAGCTCGATATTTGGGTTCCGCATGAACTCAAAGAAGTTCATTTGAGGGAGTGTATCAACATCTGCAATATGCTCATTAAACGTGAGGAAAACGATCCTTTTTTGAAGTGACTGATAACTGGTGATGAGAAGTGGATTGTTTACAACAACGTGGTGCACAAACGGTCTTGGTCCCAATGTGATGATTCGCCTCAAACGACATCGAGAGCAGACATTCATCAGAGGAAGGTTATCCTCTCAGTGTGGTGGGATTTTAAAGGTGTTGTGTTTTTCGAGCTCCTACCAAGAAACCAAACAATCAATTCGAATGTGTACTGTCAGCAATTGGACAGTTTGAATGAATCCATCATCTAGAAATGTCCGGAGCTTGTTGATTGTAAAGGAGTTATTTTCCATCGCGACAACGCGAGACCACACACAAGTTTGATCACCCGTCAAAAATTATTGGAGCTTGGATGGGATGTGTTGCCACA
This sequence comes from Hipposideros armiger, assembly GCF_001890085.2. Taxonomy (NCBI): domain Eukaryota; kingdom Metazoa; phylum Chordata; class Mammalia; order Chiroptera; family Hipposideridae; genus Hipposideros; species Hipposideros armiger. Next base: position 32,479 of record NW_017731483.1, on the reverse strand, counting down.
CCCACCATACTCGCTTGACCTTGCGCCGTCAGAGTTCCACTTGTCTCACTCTCTTCAAAACTCCTTGCGTGGTATAACGTTCAATTCAGATGAGGCTGTAAATCAGCACCTTGTTCAGTTTTTCACAAATAAAGACAGGTCCTTCTATGAATGAGGAGTTATGAAGCTCACTAAAAGATGGCAAAAGGTTATCGAACAAAACGGGCAATATATCATTGATTGATCTTCGTTCTTTATATAAATAAATGACCTTTGAAAAACATAGACAAAATGCGTCATGACTCTTCCGACGACCCAATACTAGATGGTCTTGTAGTGGATACAACTTGGAGGCTGCGTTTGACACACATAAGCGATCAGCCGAGCAAGTGAAGTAGTGAGAGGCTGGGTGTTGCAGTAGCTGAGTTTGGATTTTTGGAACGATGAAGACCTGGATTGGCATCCTGGTTCTTTCCACTATCCAAATGACTTTGGAGATTGTGTTTGTTATTTTATAAGAATACCTACTGCAGAGGGTTGTTGTAAGGGTTAAATGAGATAATTCCTGTAAAGCACTAGCCTAGTGTCTTGTTAGCTACCTAGAAAATAGTAGCTGCTGTCGTCGTTATCATCATCATCATCATCATCATCATCATCATCAGGTCCCTAAAGGCTAGCATTGTTGAGATAAAAGTGAGCATTTAGAAATTGGGAGAGATGAGCAGTGCTGAGAGGGCATGAACTCAGGAATATCCTCTGGAATGATACCAAAGAGAAAAGAGGCTAATGATACCAAAAAAGATCTGTGTCCAGTCTTCAAAGAAGGCACTTTCAGATCTGGGACTAGAAAGGAAACGGATGAGATAATCCTCTTTGCAGTTAAGGCTCACCTCGGAGGGACCCTGTTTTTCGTGTTAAGCCTTTCCCATTCCTTTGTCCTATGCCTCGGCTATCCACACAGAGCATTGTTCTTTTTACAGAGTTGTGCTGTGTCGGGAGGGATGTGACCCACTGCAGCCAGCTTATCCCCCACACATTTCTTACATGCCCAGCAGTGTACCAGGCCCTGTGCTGGGTTCTCCATAAGGATGAATAAGAGGCAGTGTCTGTCTTCAAAGTATTCAGAGACCCAAAGGGGAGGTAGTTAAATTGCCAGTTCTGAGAAGTGCTCTGCCAGAGGTAGGCCCAGGAGGCAGTGGCAGCTTGAAGGAGGGACGTATAATTGATGGCCAGAGCCATCAGAGTTGGGAAAGATTCCTAGGGAGACATTTTCATTATCTCTGGATGCCACAGAAGTATTCTTTTTAAACTTCTCTTTCAAAAGTAAGATTTTTACCTTTTCTTTAACCTTAATTAAGGACTAGTTATGGTTGTTACCTAACCCCTGGGAGTGAAATAATCTAAACAGTAGCCATTTTCCTTTTATTAACAGAGTATCGTGAGTTAGGTTTCTCCCAGTAGCCATTAACGTTCCCAGCATCCCATCTTCTGGAATAATGGAATGGAGGTAATAATGTAAGCAACTCTTGTGTATAAATTGATGTTATTTTTCTCCAAGGAGACGATTCTCATTATTGAAAGTGTAAATCTTCCCCAAAAAGCTTTGGAGTCACAACTAGAAGACTCCATGGGTTAGTGGAATTAGTGGTTTCCTTATTGAAACTCCCTAATTGATACTAATGTCATAGCCCTATAAAAATAGTAGTGCAAACATGGCACCATCGAAAGTGGCATCCTTTTGTATCCATATGCTCTCTTCCCCTTTTGTTCAAAGCTTCATCCAGTAAATATTTACCTGGCATCTGTTGTGTACAAAGGAAAGCAATTGGTCCCAAGGGTAAAAGAAATGAATAAGGCATGGTCTCAAAAGAACACTCATATATGTTTAGTGCTGCAACAGAAGTGTACATATAGAGAAAGGAAAGAGCTGAGGTTTCACAGAGCAAGGGGCATTGATCCTGAAAAAATTAGGAATTAGGGGGGAGGTTGAAAAAGGGAGACTGGAATAAGAGTGTACACAAGGGTGGCAAATAGTGAGCCCAACTTCAGGCTAAAGGAACAATGAATAAGAATCATGGGGAAAAAATATGGCCTTTAAGAATGTGAGTAGTTTGTGGTAGGATTGAAGGGTGCACAGGGCATTTTGGAGAGTGAGGCAAGAAAGATTAAAGGAGGGTTGGATCCAGATTATGAGGGCTCCTTAGGGTGGATTGAAAACTGCCAAAGACAAAGATAAGAACCTCAGGGGAATATGAAAAGGTAAGGGCTGGGTGGACCAAGAATCTGAGTCCTGAAAGAAGACTTGAGAAGGAGCAGACAGAAAGGAAGCTGTAGAACATTTAGGAGAGAGCAATGGTTCGAAAGCGAATAGTGGGGAAAAATTCAAGAAGGATTTTCAAGTGTTAGGGAGCGGTTACCTAAGAGGGACACTGAAAAGTGTCTTTGGGATCTGAATACTGACCCCTAGATGGCAGTGTTAGAGATAACCACAGATGGAGGAGATTGAGGATAACTGGCTGACTGAGGAAGTTAAGCCAGGGAGTGTGGACTCATCTTTCAAGGAAGAATATTTATGTTCATAAGTAAACATTTATTTATTTATGTCCAGGGGAAGTGTTAAGACGTGTGACCAGGAAACAGCAGTGGCGCCCTTGTGGACATGGAACCTAAATGTTCATGGCTGAATGAGAAAGTGAGAAAGGGACAACTTAACCTGAAAACCCAGCGTTGGCCTTGTACTGTGGTCTTCTGCTTGTTTAGACTTGTGCACGCTTCAGTTTAGAATTTCTATTAACATAACAAGGTCTCCAGTTCTTGATAAGTGCAGTCTTAGACCACTGTTCCTATAGTTCACAGTTCTAGAAATGATATGATGAAACACTTTATCATTACTTCTTAAGGGAAAATTGCTTTGGATTTGTGGGTTTCTAAAAAGTCAGATGTGGCAAGGCTAAAGCAGGTGCTATTTCAGATACATCCTGTAATGGGGGACCCTGTCATTGAAATAGGATGATTTACTCTCTGCCTGTAAAATCTTTGAACATATGTTTTCTGCTACTGTTTTTCAGAATCATTTGCTGTTTCAAATAGAGAACTGTGCGATGATGAGAAAGAGTTCATACATTTTCCAGTATGTGAGGGGACCTCTCAACCTGAACCCTCGTGTTCAGCTGTCAGAATAACAGCCAATAAAAACTACAGGAGCAAAACCTCTCAGGAAGGTGCTTTAAAAAAGATGCATGAGGAAGAACACCATCAACAAATGTCCATCTTACAACTGCAGCTGATACAAATGAATGAGGTGCATGTGGCCAAAATCCAGCAGATAGAGCGAGAGTGTGAGATGGCAGAGGAGGAACACAGGATAAAAATGGAAGTTCTCAATAAAAAGAAGATGTATTGGGAAAGAAAACTACAAACTTTTACCAAGGAATGGCCTGTTTCCTCATTTAACCGGCCCTTTCCCAATTCGCCCTAAGACTGTGAGGGTGGCTCCCTTGTAATTAATCTGTGTTGGCCAAGGAAGTCTGGAACATGAACTCGCGGTCAGTAACCTGTAACAGAGCTACACCTAGGAAAATTAGACTGGTAGTAGTCACTTATTTAAGAATACATTCAGGTAAACAGCTGCACCCTGTGTACCCCTTAAGTGGCAAAGAAAGCTGTTACAGTCTTTTGAAAATTATCACTATGAGTGCTATAATTCTGAATGTAATGTCTCTTAATTAGAATTCATACAAGAACCATGTGTGAGTGTTGTTGTTGTATTTTTTTAATTATTTTTATTTTTTATCAAATGCAAGTGTGACTATAAAGGAGTGTGGCTGATTTTTTTTTTTTTTTAAGTAGACAGCAGAACTTTTCTGTCCAAATGAATGCCCTCCCATTGAAAGTGGCTGCTGGGAGCCCCCACACTTCTCCAGTGACGAAGCTGTTGCTCAGAACGCTTGCTAGCGGTCTGTAGGAAACCTCCCTGCGAGCTGTAGCACCTTGTTCATTTTTTTCGGTGGCATCCTTTGAGTGTGGATTTTCTGATTATAAACAGCCCAACATTCGGGAAGCTATTTTCTAATGTGGCTCATGAACTGCCTTTTAAGGTCTTTCCCCAAAGAGGAGTTCAAATGATGTCACCAACAAAGGTAGCTCTGTTGGAACTAAGGATGTAGCGACTGTGAGGGAGAAATGTTCGTTTAGATTTCTACATTCTGTCATGTTTGTTTTATTAAAAAAAAAGACTTGCAATTTTATAGTCACACTGTGTACATTTTTTCAAGGTGCTGCCTTCCCTACTGTGCTCCAGTTTTTGCCTTCCCTCCGTACTACTGAGTTAATGGTTTCCCTCATTTTTCATCTTGAGCCACTTAAGGAAAGGCCCTTCCCTCCCCATGTTCCTGGTGCGAGCTAATAGTAAGGCTACGCGGTTTACATTATGCGGTTAGCATTGGGCTTGTTAGGAATCCATTACCAACATATTTGGAAATATGGTTTCATAAATGGATGTTTTGGTGAAGCTGGGATATAGCTTCTCCTGCAGCCTAGGGAGCTGGGCACAGCAGTAGCTGGCAGAAGCAAAGTGACACTTGCGTGCCAAAGCAGGTCAGCGACTTCTGAGAATGAAATGTCAAGGCCATGTGGTGGGGAAGGACCAGTATGTGCGCAGAGGTTACACACACAGGGCGTGGAGGACGAGGAGTCAGGGTCTACATCCTGAGCTTGTTCTGCCTCAAGGGCTCTGTGACCTTGGATGACTCCTTTTCATCCCGGGCTGTGGTCTTTCCTCTCCATAAAACAAGGGAGTTGGCCTAGATAATGTTCAGAATCTGCTACAACTCCTTGACTATAGTGTGGTCTGCGGTCTTGGGTGGGTACCACTAACATCATAATTGTCAGGGCATGGGTCAACAGGGAGTAACTGTTTACTGCATTGGCTAAGCGTCCCTCCTTTGTAAATCTGGAATTTGGGTTTTCAGGGACTTTTAAGTTCAGTAAGGTACACATATACTTGTAATTTATGCACTGCATAAAACTTAAATGGATATCAATTTATTTTATACATTGATCATATTTTCAATATCTTGGAGGAACTGGCTATTTAAAGAAACCCTGTGAAGACTGGTCTTCTTTGAAAGGAAGGCTCCTTTGGTAAGGATTTGTGTTCTTAACTTAGTTTTTACCAAATGGACCTTTCGGTGAAGAAGCACCTGGATTAACGTCCCAAACTTCAGTGGTTAATGGCAGACAGAACTTGCCTCGGCCTGCCGTCTCACCCTCTCGGGAACACAGGTGTGAACTCAGACAAGTTCGCCTTTGCTTCCCTTGTGGATCCATCTGGAAATCTTGTTAATACGCAGATTCTGGAGTGGGGCCTGAGATGGGGCGTTTTTTACAAGCTCCCAGGATGTGCCAGTTCTACTTGTCTGGTCACCACACTACTGTGTAGCAATGTTTTAGAGGACTCTGTGCTGTTTTTATGTATTCTAAAAAAAAAAAAAATTGGGGTGTTAGGTACATTTTTGTGTACAGCAGTGTGCTGGGTATTATTCTCAAAGAATTCACCACTTAAGCACACCAACAACAATGTAGAACAACACAAAACCTGCTCACACACATAATGGAACTGTAAAAGCACCAGACTATTTCCTAACTGAACAAATCAAGGGTAATTAAGCCAGCAGCCTAAAGCACCTTGTTCCACTGTTAGTGGCATTTAGGAATTTCTAACGGTAGTTTTCAACCTTGGCTATGCATTAGGAACAGTGTTTTATAAATAATTAAGCCCGCTGGGTCCTGCTGCCAGAGGATTCTAATTCAGTTGACTTGGGTTGGGGCCTGGTCTGCTGTAGTTTTGGGCATATTTTTACCTCTAAAGAGGTGTAAAGCACACAAATGTGTCTCATTCGACCCTTAATCCTCTGAGGTCATGACGAAGTGAGGAAATGATGCTCAGAGAAGAAGCACCAGGCCCATAGCTAAGAATGGCAAAGCAGAGCCTCAGTCCCAGGTCTCTTGACTCGAAAAGAAAAATAGTCCCAACCGCCTGCCCCCACCCCATCCCTCAAATTATTGTGGATTTGTTTCATCCTGAGAGTTAGATCAGGTCTACAGGGTATTTGTAGTATCTCCATTCATGAACAGGTACATCCCAATCCATTTCCGTTTTGGGCAGTTCCTTACCTGAGATGGAAATGCAATAACCATTTCTTGGTAGGTGCTGTAGAGAATTGACAGATAAATATTAAGACATAGTTCACCATCCCCCACCCTGTTAAATCATGGACAGCCCAGTAGGGGAGGTAAGGCTTGTACACGGTTGTCATGTGCTTGATCAATGCACATATCAGTGCATTTGTAGCTTACAGCCAAGAGCTAAGATACTTCAAGGAAGGAGGGGGTGGCATTTGAGCTAAGTTTTCAGAGTTGGCATTTGGGCAGGTGGAGATTTGAAAAGGAGAGGAACTTCACTAGATGCAAGGAGCAATTGAAGATTCAAGATGATGAGACACATAATTGGGAGGTAGTGAGAACATGGGCGATTTCCATATTGGACAGTAATGTGATCAAAATTGTGCTCCAGGAGAAAGATTAGGTGATGGAGCTGAGTTTAGAGAAGACAAGTCCAGGAGGCAAGGTAGGAAGGTTTGGCCCTGGTCAGGATGAGATGATAGGAGGACCTAGAGGAGGCTGTAGTCCAAACGACAGTGAAGGGCATTGCAGAAGTGGGATCAATCAGGCTTGGCAGTTGATTGCTTTTGTTGGAGAGAAGGGGTCAAGTTTTAAAGCCTGGTGCCTGAAAGAATGATGCTGTTGTTTGAAATAAAGGAAGAAAGGATGCCTTTCTGGCTCTGACCTATCTTAGGAGAGGCCTAGACACAAACTAGTGCAATTGCTTCCCACTCAGCCTCAAACACCAGCACCTTCTCTCATCTCTTTGGCTGTCACCTCTCTGCTCTGACTTCTGCCTCTTCAGCTGCCTATGCTGCCTCTTCCATCTGTTCATCTGACACTTTAGCCCCTCCCTCCTGGGGTCTTTGTCACCCCACTCATTTGGTACTGTCTCTGCCATCAGGACTTCCAGTGCAGCTGGTGGTACGTCCGTCTTCATCTCTTATCATGACTTTGCACAGAAAGATCAGAAAAGATTATTTCTTTACCTTGAGCTTCAATTCTTTTCTAGACAGTTGGCATCTACAAATTTCAGTTTCTTTTTTTTTTTAATGTCCCATGTTATATAAAGGAGCATTGGCTGAGAGGGGCTGTTAATCCCCATGTATCCCTGTTGCAGTCCCTTTGCAAAAATGAAACATGGAATCCTACCATATTATGCATCAAAAATTTAGGAAACATTCTAGGAATTTTTCAGGCTGACTCCTAAAATGCATTGTCTTTTTTTTTTTTAAAGAAAGAGAATGGAGGAAGAGAGGTGGCTTGTTGGGAGAGTGCATTTGAGTTGTCAGCAGCCTCCACTGTGTCAGGTCAATCACATCAGCACTTGGTCTGATGGGGAATGGAATGGTTCTGCCTCCTGGGAATGTCAGAAGGACCTGATAATTATATTTGCCAAAGCCATGAAGAGTGGTTCTGTAATGTCATTGCTAAGAATTACCCTTTTAATAGCATTTCGGGATGTCTGAGCTTTTCAAATGGAATGACACTTCTTTTTTTTCTTTTTAAGGTTTTATTGGGGAATTGGGGAAGGGGAACAGATAAGGTGTTATCCTTAAATTTTAGTTGTGGAGGGCACAGCTAGCTCAGTTCACAAGTCCAGTCACCATCCGGCCACCCATCGGCAGCTCGCGGCTGCTCAGCTCATGCCGTGTTCAATCTTACTTGTGGGCGGGCATAGCACACCACCCCATGCGGGAGTTGAACCTGCAACCTTGTTGTTAGGAGCACGTGCTCTCACCTGCTGAGCCATCCTGCCACCTGTTGGCAGCTCAGCTTGGGCGCAGCTCATTGGTCTATGTGGGAATCAAACTGGCGACCCTGTTGCTCAGAGCTTGCACTCAACCAGCTGAGCTACTCGGCTGGCCTGGAATGACACTTCTTTTCTGCTGTGGCTTTCCTTTCTGGGGGGCTGCTTCCCAGCTGGTCCCCTTGTTCTTCCTCACCTTCGCTTGGATATCAGTGTGTGTGTTTCCTTCTGTCTCCCTCCTTCCTAGCCCTGTTTCTCCAAGCCCTCCTTCTGCATCTATGACGACTCTACTCTCCCGTTTTAGAAGTGTAGTCGTGTGAGAATGGGTGTGAGGGAAATACTTGCCAAAGGACAGCATATTTAACATCTGCTACCAACAAGGTGAAGTGTAGCCTTAGCCTGGCCAAACTATCGATGAGTTGCTTCTGTGCTGCCTCTGCTACTTCTGTGTCGGTGGGACTCAGAAGTCATGGGAAAGGTCACCAAGGATCTGTGACTGCAACACATTCTTTTCCTAATTGTGCCATATATTATGCCCTTCAACTCAATTTCCTAATCTCTGCCTCAGTTTCGTCATCTGTGAAAGTGATGTAATACTTATCTACCTCCCTTGAACATTGTGAAGATTAGTCTATGTTAGCAAAGCACTTTTGAAATAAAGAGTGATGTAAAGCATTTTAACATTATTGTGGTCATTGCGATATGGATGCCGTCCTGTAGAGATGCTGCTTGTAGGGGAGTACCCAACTGCACCATGGTTTAGGCAGACCCAGTATATTATTGGGTTGTTGGAAAAGTCATGACGCATTTTTGCAATGAAAAACATAGAAAAAAATACGTCATGACTTTTCCGACAACCCAATATATTAGAAAACTTTCATAACAGATAAGAGTGTTATTATTTTCTTTGGGAAAAATTTCTACATGGTATTTTCTTAACTAGCCCTTTGGTGCATTTAGAAGGAGATTCAATTTATAGAAGGGTGATTTACCTAAGATTTTAAAAGAACACATCTACTGAACTTGTATTACCCAATATAATTGTTCCATGTGCAAGCTGAGTATTAATCCAACAGTGCAATTTATCGTCATTAAATGGGAAACTTATATGTTTACATTGTACAGATGCCCAGATTATGTGTGAAGTTTCTCTCACTGTTGCCACTAATTGGAATGGGTTTGTTGGGGAAAAAAAATTCCAAATCCTGTTATTTAAGAAATTGGTTAGTTTTAATCAAAAGGATACTTGTTATAGTGGAAACACATTATGTAGCGGTAGGAGGTAAGATTCTAGTAATTCCTTTTCTGTCCCATCATCTGGTTCAGCTTCCAGAGTAAAGAAGGAAACTCAGAGGCTGGTGTTCTGCTGGAGAAGGGGATATGGATCTAGACTCTTACCCTTGGGTCCCAAAGAGTGTCTTTAGATTGGCTGGTATTCTACTTTCTACAAGACTAGAGGATGGTCACTCTAATCACTCAGCCAATGGGAAATCTGGGGGTAGCTGGGAAGATCTACTCTCCTGTGGTGACTCTGAGCCCCAGATAGCAGTAGGTGCTATCCAGGGGAAGCTCTTCTCATTGTGATGGCACAAGTACCAGAGGGAAGCCTAACTGTGGAAGCACTTGTCATCTTTCAGTGTTGAATCTGCTACTCTCTCTCTGGCTAACGCAAGTCTCATGGCTGAGCCCAAAGCCAAGGGGAGGGAAGTAGACTCCTTCTAAGAAGGTGAGGTGAGGAGGTGAATATTTTTGCACAGAAGGGAATCTACCACAGTATCATAAGTGGGAAGAGAACTAGTTGGATACCAAGGAGTTGAGACTATATTATAAATCAAGACACAGGGAATCTGTGGGGAGGGTGTTAATATATCCTTATCTTCTACTGAGATACCCCTTCCTTTTCTCTCTCTCTCTCTCTCTCTCTCTCTCTCTCTCTCTCTCTCTGAGGGGGGTGGGAGCTTTAAAATAGTGGTAATAATAGACTATATGTCATAGGGATGTTGGATTAAATGAGTAGTATGTATTTAGTTCTATGTATTTATAATAGAACACAGCCTGGCATATAAACACTAAGTTTTAGCCATTATTTTTTTCTCTCAAGCTTCTATGGCTTCTAAATGGCACCAGAGAGATTTGAACCCAAGTGACCTGGCTCAGGATAAAAAATTCATATTTTTATGAATCAGGATACATAGCCTTTTCTAATTCAGAGCCTGAGTCCAAATCTTTGCTTTGCAAAGAAGGTGACCTGAATATTTGACCATCATCTGTATATCTACTTCCCAAGATGGCTATAATGAGTACATGAGAATAGAAATATGGAAGAGCTACATGAACTATAAAATCGTGCCCCCCTACCAAATCTCTAAACCTCTCTTCTAATATTCTGTTACAAGAGAGTCCAAGATTCTCTTCTCCCATCACGAAACTTCATCTTAATCTCTCCTTCCAGCCTCCTAAGTCTGTGACACTTCCTGAACACACTCATCATCTCTCGGTTTCAGAGCCAGGCTCTGTGAAATTACTTCTGTTGATCCCTCTACCTGGTGTACTCTCAGCCTCTCTGCAACCCCTTCCCATCACCTATGCTGCTGAAGTGTTACCTGTTCTTCAAGGTCAAGTGACACCAGGATGTACTCCTGAAACGAGGGCTGTGGTCCCAGCTTTGCTGGAGACTTACCATGTGCTTGAGGCCAAGTTACTAGGTCTCTCTGGATAGTAACTTAATTTCTTTGTTTGTAAAATAAGGGTGTTGGAGGACAGGATTTCTAAATTCCCTTCCTGTGTTCTAAATAGTCTAATTCTAAAGTTAATCTTTTCAATTCATCTCATGTAACATAAGTTTTCAATTTAGCATTCTCCTTAAAAGGTAATGTGTATATAAGTGGAATTCAAATGCTTCATCCAAGTGCTAAGGTGGAAAGCACCATTTGTGAAAGTTATTGGTATTAACATCATGATTGTACTTAAACTATTTATAAGACAATCTAAATATAGTCAATACAAGAATTTCTCTATAATGGGCACAAAAGGGTTGTTGCTTTCTTAAATATAATTTTCCCAACAGACTGTAATTGGCTGCTGCTTACTTTAGCTGTTTCAAATTGCCCGAATCTACAGAATATAGAATACTTCTATTTTACCAATTGCCCTGTTCTAAGGCAGTAATGTGCCCAGAATAAGTAGATTTTTGTATATGCTTTTAAAATTCTTATCATTTGATTTCAGTAGATGATATTTGTTGTAAACATCCAGGTCTGTCTAAAAACCTATTTCAATTTGAAGGAAGGAAGTTAGCATTGATTCAGCATTTTCCCTGGGTCCTAGGCACATTTGTATATTATTTCATTTAATCCTTAAAACATTCTGCAGGAGTAGGAAATATTGTCCATATTATAAAGATAACAGTGAAGCTTGGAGAGGTTAAGTGACTCACTCAAAATCACATACCAAAAGGTCTGGAGATGGATGCACCACAATGCAAAAATGTCACTGAGCTGTATACTTAAAACTGGATAAAATGGTAAATTTTATGTTATTTCACCACAATAAACAAGAGACCAAATCACCTAGCTTACCTAGATTTAGATCCTGAGTGAGTATGCTCTGGTTAGTCTTTTTCTGGCATGGGAGAAAATAAGCACTTTGATTGACTGGTTATGTTTATCAGGATCTGCTAGGACTGAGGCGCCTAAACAAGGGGAGAGAGAAGAGCTAAGTGAGGATAGAGGTGTCAGCAATGGCAAAGGTGGTACCCCAATTCCGTCCAACAGCGGGCAGAGAATCAGTGACCAAGGTAAAAAAGAGAGGTCACCAATCGGTCTTGCCATTTAGACTAGTGTTTCTCAAATATTTATGTGCGTAGGAATCACCTGGGTGTGTTGTTAAAAATACAGATTCTGATACAGTAGGTCTGGGGTGGGGCTGGATTTTGCATTTAACACGCACGTGCTTTGCTGATCCATGGGCCAACCATGGAGTAGCAAGGATTTTAGGTCCCAGTAACCTCCACAGCAGCTAAGTGTGGCTTTCAGTTCCCTTGCACCAGAGAATGGGGGTGCTTTCACAAAGCAAATTCTGGACCCTACCCCAGACCTACTGAACCTCTGAGGGCAGATGGGAGCCTACGCTTTTACCAAGCTTCCCAGTTGCTTGCGAGATATAATAAAGTTCAAGAACCACTGCTAATAGGACATCGCCATGGCCTGATTACAAAAATTGCTTCCCTTGCATCCCCATTTCAGTGTATAAAGCCTTTCCCATGCTGTTTCTCCTATACCTGTACAGCAGGCTAATGAAGGGGACCATTAGCCTCACTTTGCTGGCATCTCCAGTGGCTAAGTGCTGGACCCAAAGGAAAGTGCCTCTCAGGAAAATTCTTTTTATTAGTTCATGGCTCTCTCTGCCACTTTACCATATCTTCCCTTATGCTCCTACACAAATTACAAGTTCTTTTATGTTAAAAAAGCTTTGCAGAGCAATTTTCTTGCTATGATGCTTTTAACGATTTCAATCTAATTTAGCACATTAAGAAGCACAGTTTATGCTTATAAGCATAAAGCTATCCAAGGTCATGGCAAAATAAATGTTTGAAGTAATGAGGAAATAGACTGCATTGAGTTCTTTTTTAATCTTTTTTTTTTTCCTACCTGGATATACCAGTTGTTCATGGTTTGCTTTTCTCTCTCTCTTTCAACCACTTGAAAGAAAGTTGCAGACATTATGACACTCACCTCCAAATTCTTCAACATGCGTGTACTAAGAATAAGAACATTCTCCTATATTACCATAACCCCAGTGTCACACTTAAGAAAATTAATATTAACTCCATAATATCATCTATAGTAATCTACATTCAAATTTCTCTAGCGATTTTAAGAATGGCTTTATTGCACTTTGTTTCCTTGGATCCAATCAAGGTTTATTGCATTTGGTTGTTTTGTCTTTAAGTCTAATTTAATCTATTGTAGAAGAAACCGCTCTCATTTTTTTTTTTCATGACATTAAATTTCTTTGAGTCCAGGCCCTGTCAAGGTGCCCTACATTCTGGATTTATTTGATTACTTCCTTGTGATTAGATTCAGGTTAAATTCCTTTGGCAAGACTATCATGTATTAATAATGTCACATACCTCTCATTACATTATTTCAGGAGCCAGGTGGTCGCAAGCTGCCCTTCCATTGTTGAGGCTAAATTTGATCACCTGGTGAAGGTGGTATCTGCTAGATCTCTCCATGATCAAGTTATTTTCTTTCACTCATAGTCTATAAGTTATCTGTGGGGTGATACTTTAAGACTCTGTAAATATCCTGTCTCCAACAGCCTTTCACCCAATGGTTTTAGCATCTGTTGATGATCATTCGTTACTCACTTATTTCACAGGGATTTCAAACTGGTGATTGTGTCCACTGTAACCACTTGCCAGCATTCATATGGGAAGAAGGTTTGCTGGAAAGCAAAGGCCCCACTTGACCCCAGCTTTCTTAAGAGGCCATCGCCCTTAGAACCCCTTTGCTGGCGGTGAGTAGTAGGAAGGGTAGTCTTTTCTCCAATGATGATAAATGCCCACCTGAGAGCCAAAGCTCCTAACTTTCTTCTCCTTGGCACCCCTGCTCCAGGTTGCTTCTCAGGTATCTTCTCTGGTGCTATCCATCTCCCCTGAGCTCTGCTGGAGAAAATCTTTCTCTCCCCTTATCATCAATGACCACTTCAATTTTTTCCACCCTTGTCAAATCTGACCCCAAATTTCTGTGTAGTAGGCACTTAGGGCCAGTAATCTGGTTGAAAGGGAAGAACCTGGGAACTTGTAGTGGTATCCGTTATACCGGGGGTGCCAAAAAAATGTATACACATGACTCGTTTTCATATTTTGTTATCGGTATATGTGAGTATTACAATTGTAATACAGTTTTTTCCTTTTTAAAAATGTGTATGCATTTTTTTGGCACCCTCTGTATACATTGCATGTTATAAATCAGATTTTTTTTAAAATGACTTTTTATGTAAGATTGAGAGAAAGCAATTGCCTACATCAAAGATGATGATGAAGACCCGGGTGGAAAGGCTATGAGGGAGCTCATGGAAATTATAGTGGTGCCAAAGCTGCCTTAAGCTATCTTTTGAGGCAGCCGCTCACTCCACCCTACCTCCCTTTCTCTTCAGAGATTATAGAGGTCATGATCCAGGAATTTCCTTAGTATTTCAATACCATATCTACAAACCCACCTTTGTCAGCATTCTCTCTCTACTTGCCCCCTTGGTTACAAAGAAGAAAATATCTTCACTCAAAAATTGATCCCTCCATCTGTGCTTCGAATTCCACCCTTTTCTGTCTTCTCCAGAATCTTATACTACGGATTATCCTTTTTTCCTGTGTTGTGTATTCAACTCCCCCACCAACCCACTGGGTCTTGGTTTTCCTCCTATTTTCAGCATTTAAATATTTTTGTCTCATCTCAAAAAATCCCTCGTCCACCCACCATCACCTCTAGCTTTGTTTCTCTTCTTTTCTTCACAGCCAAGCTGTCCATAAACATTCTGTCTCCACTTCCTACTTCCTGCTCATATCTCAGAAAATTCTAATCTGGATTCTATCCCTACTATCTGATCAAATGGCTCTCGCTGAGATCACCAATGACTTCAGTGACTGTATCAACTGGATACTATTCAGTCATCATCTGCTTGACCTCTCAGCAGCATGTGACCAGCATATAACCAGCTTTTTGAAACACTTTTGTTCCCTGGTCACTGTGATACTTTTTTTTTTCTGGGTTTTCCTCCTATTTTCTGGCAGTTTTTTCGTAGTTCCCTCCATTGGAGTTCCTTAGGGCTTCAGTCTAGGCCCTCTTCTCTTCTAATTTTATAGTATCTCATTAAGTCATCTCACCCATTTCCATGACTTCAATTAATTTATCTTCTGATAATTCGCACACTTATGTCCGGTGTAAACTCTTATGAGCATCAGACTCATAAATCCAGCTGCTAGTGGAGAGTTTGGTACCGATGCTTCACTGGCCCTTCAAACTCAATATGCATACAACTGAATTCATCCTTTCTCCAAACCAGCTTTTTCTCCAGAGATGAATATTTTAGTAAATGCCATTGAACTTGGGGATAACCCTGGCTTGACACTTTCTTTCCTTCACCTCCCACATCTAGTCAGTCACCAAATTCTGTTCACTTTTAACTCCCTAATCTAATTAATTTACTTGCTCCCATCTTCCCTAGTCCAAGACACAATCACCACTTAGACCACTGCAATTGCTCTTTCATGGTTTTCTTGGGTATATTTTGCCTTTCCAGTCCATTCTGTACACTGCAGCCCAAGTTATTTTTTTAAAAGCTTCATTAAGATATAATTAACATATCTTATGGTGCACGCATTTAACCAAATGACCTTTTAAAAAACACAATTCTGAGCAGGTTATTCCTAGTATATAATCTTAGGATCAAGTCAGAATCTGTCTTCTGGCTTAAAAGGCCCTGTGAGATTGGCCTTTGCTTCCTGGGGTCTCTAACTTCATTCTTGTGTGTCATTTGCCTCCCCACTCTCCAGGGTTCAGCTAGAGGTGCCTTTTTTCTGTTTCTTGCTATAGTCTTTATTTCGTTTTTACATGAGGAACATTGTTCATAGAATACTCTCTCCCCTCTAACTCTTCATCAATCTTCCAACCTTAGCTGAAATATCACTTTTTTGGAGAAGTTTCCTTAATACCTCCAGCCCCTGGTATATTAAGGGGACCCTGTCTGATGCTTTTACACATTCTTTACAGTTATAAATGACTGTTTAAAGTCTGACTGCCTGTTAGACTCTAGGACAGGGACTGTGTCTATCTTGTTCACCTCTGCATCCCCACTGCCTAACATGGTCGCCTGGCAGGTAACATAAATACAGATGGATGAATGTTGGCTGAATGGTGCTACTGTCTCCACTCTCCATGCCCTGTCTGACCCCTGCTCCCATGGTTGTGGAAGCCACCACTACCAGAGCTGCCCTAAGCCTTACCACCATTGCTCTGTGTTGAGAGGAACAGCTTCAGAATATGGTCTTGCTGCTTCACCTTTACAATTCCCTTAATTAGGAACCCAGACTAAATGTTGTATCTAACCGTATTGACCCTAATGCTGAGTCCTGAGGCCATCAGACTGTAGGGAATCATTTTTAACTGGGAACCAAGGGAGAAGAGTGAGAAAACAGCTGACACCATTCAAGTTTACATGTACTGCGCAGATGAATTGCTATATACAGTAATATGTGCAGGGATACACACGTTCGTGTGCATGTACAAACACAGGGTCCAGCTGTCACACTCAAATATGCATGCAGACACACTCTCACAGAGGCAACCTGATATGTACTCATTCTTACATATGTACACAGAGTGTAAAATGACATATGCTTGGCACTTGTGCATATGTACAGAGCAAGCTGATATACTCATTACATATGTATACACACAAGCAAATGACATATGTCCAATACATATGTATACATACAGAGGCAAGCTGACATCCTTAAATACAGGCAGTGGTAAAATAGAATTATTTAGCTCCATTTGACTCACTCTAATTCTTCCATGTACTTAGCGCCTTGCTTTATGTTGTTTTTATGATTCTTAGCTCAATGGATGCCATTCTCAAGTGTCCAGGCTCTTAGCTGTAACCTCGCGTCCTTCCCTTTGACCCACCTGGATATTTATCATAACTTTTCCTCCCAGTAGTTTGACCGCCCCTGCCCAGCACAAGGTTGCCTCCCTGCAGACATCTCTAGTAGCCAGTCAGCTCAGATGAGCTCTTTTGACTGCTGACTTGAACCATTTGAGTTTTGTTTCGGACCATAGTGTTTGGAATCAGACAGACCTCAGTTTGAGTCCTAGTCCTGCTGCCCACGTACTGTGTAACCTCGGGCAAATTACTTCACCTTTCCAAACGTCAGTTTTCTTATCTACAGAATGAGGATAATAATAGCACCTTCCCCGTTAGGTTTTTGGGAGCATTAATTAGATAACACATGTGGAGCTCTCAGCCTATTATATACCTGCAGTTAATGGCTACTGCTACTAATAATAGCTAACATTTATTTTGTGCTTACTATGCCACTATTACTTCTAGCCAATTATTTATTGAGTCCTTACAATGTACTACACATGGTTTTAAGCACTTTACCTATACAACACCATTTTATCCTTACAGCAACACTATGAGGTAGATAAAATTTTCACCTCCATGTTACAGATAATGAAGCTAAGGCCTAGAGAAGTTAAGTAACTTGCCCAAGGTCATAGAGCTGGCAAGTGGCAGAGTTAAGATGCACAACCAGATGGTTCGGTTCCAGAGCTTACTCTCTTAATTACTATGCCGTAACGCTTCCCATTTCTGTGTGATTGTCTTTGTCAGAGATGCTGTTTCTTTGGTCCAATCCTTTATGAGTTAAACCCTTGGAGAAATTTTTGAATTGCAGCTGAAATTTCCCATTTGCTGAAAGATGGAGAAATCTTTTAATTCTGTATTCAGAGCAATACCAAACAAGAAGACCTGCAGGAAAACCTAAAGACCTCCTCGGTCTCTACCCACTCACAGGGACTATTTGGGTGAGAAGTCTTTCAAATTGACAGAATTATATTGGGGAAATCTTTTTTCCTCCAGGCGGAGTGAGGCTACTTCTCTGGATTCCCACAGCACTTTTTGTTACACATATCGATAATTCTCGCCTCCTTGGCTTCTGCATAATTGAGGACCATTAAGGGGAGGTGGGTAGCAATACTAGTACCTTCAACCGGACTTGTTATTACAAGCAATGTGATCACAATAATCCCTGCATGCAATCACAAGAAGCCTCCACAAAAGTCTCCTGATAACATTGGCAGGGGGCTCAGGATGATTTGGGCATACTACTTGGTGGCTGCAGTCTTAGTGGTGCCAATCTTGGCTCCATCTTGTATCAGGTGATGACGTTCCTCTACCTGCTTATGCTAGTGATGTGGTAGGGCCTTGGAGTCAGATGCAGCCAGGACTCCAACGTCCCAGCTTTGTGGCTTGGGCAGGTCGCTTAACCTCACGAGCCTCAGTTTTCCTCATCTATAAAATGGACATAATATCTACCATTACTGTGTGGGAAGATTAGTGGCCTAAAATACGAAGTGCCTGATGGTACCTGGGATGTAGCAGGTCTTCAGGGAATTATAGTTACTGTTGTTATGGCTTGAGCTAACATTTATTCTCTCCCACCAATATTATTATTATGGGGTCCGCCCTACTAGGCTATAAGTTCCATGAAAAGCAGGGGTTTTGCTTTGTTCACTGCTGTTTCTCTGCATCTAGAACAGTGCTTAGATCAGAGTAGGTGCTCAGTAAGTATTTGTTGAATCAATGAATGAAGTTTAAAACAAGCTAACCTTGCTCTCTGTGCTTACTATGCTTGCTGGCATGCAGACCCTCTTGTTTGTGCTGTTCCCTCTGCCTGGAACACTCTCTCTTCACTTGGTTCACTTCTATTCACCTTTCTGATCTTAGCGCAGGTGTCACTCTAACAGGTAAACCTCTGACTTTCCCCTTCATAGCATTTATCAACATGGTTGCAATTTTATTTGTATAATTGTTTGGTTAATATTTGGCTGTTAACTTCATAAAAAAGGGGGGGACCAGGTCTGTCATACTCACCATTGTATTTTCAGGGATTAGGGGTAGGCCTTCAATACAAACTTACTGAATGAATGAATGTCTCCATTCACTCTCTTTCCATTTTTTAAAAGACCTCCCTTTCTAGGAAGTGGGGTCCAACATCTCAAGTTGGGCCAGAGGTCAATCCCAGGCTTGCAGCAGTGCTGCACCATGAGTCATTCCAGTGTTTCTGGACTGGGCTCAAGTGCTGTGACTTTCTCCGACCAAAGCCAATTTGTCAGTCTCAAAGCGTCTCATTATCATTTATCAGGGCTTTATTATGCAGCTAGACCCTCCAGCAGGAGGTCCAAAAAAGCCAGAATTTTGTCTGGGCTGGGAGTATGGCGTAGGATTTGACATTTACTCCTCCCACACCCTGCCAAACACACACATACATGCTCCATTTCTATTTAGTGTTTATCACACTAAGTTGTAATTGTTAATTTTCAGATGTCCCCCTCTTCTAGACACTGAGGCAGGATTGCCTCTTGACCCCAGAGGCTACTGAGGTGCCTAGCATGCAGCAGATGCTCACAAAGATTTCTTGAAGGGATGCAATGTTTTCCAACTTCTAGGAGGGGGTACTACCTCTAGCTTTAAAAAAAAAAAAAAGCTGAGCCAATAATCTTTTTGTTTAATTTGGGTTGGGCTTTCTGTTACTTGGAACTGAAAACATTCTGACAGAGCCTAAATAATGGTGTTCAAGTATAGGATTTCCAATAGACGATTGTTCAAAAATATTCATCCCGCATTCACTCCCTCTCACTGACCTCCTTAAGAATACATTTGCCGGCCGGCTGAGTGGCTCAGTTGGTTAAGAGCTCACTCAAGAGTTTGAGCTCTGAGCAACAGTGGTTTGATTCCTGGCCCGAGCTAAGCAGCCGCTAAGCTGCCAACAGGTAGCAGGATGGCTCAGCTTAAAAAAAAAGAATACATTTACCTATTCCTTGTCTTTGAGCTCAGCTATGAGACTTGCTTTAGCCAGTGGGATGGTAGAAGACGTGCACAAGCAGGGGTGTAAAAAGTGCTTGCACAGTCGGGCATGTCCCCTTGCTCCACTACCATCTCCATAAGAAGAGTTCCTACCTGGGTAGCTGCCATCCCTTCAGGCGGGCACCAAAATGAATACTAGAGATCAGAACTCAACCTGCACACAGGAGCCAAGCTCAGTTGGCCCTGCACTTTGAAGCACAGCCATTTAGTTAAGCCTAGCCTGGATCAGTCAACCCCAGTCCTATAAGAAATGTTGATTGTGGCACCCGACTGATGTTTTGTGGTTGTTTGTTAAGGATCAATGGCTGACTGATCAAGGTTAGGCTAGGGGTTTCCAAACTGGCAGTGCATCTGAGTTAGAGAACTTTAATATAAATAGAGGATACTTGAGATTCCCCCAGAATGTCTGGAATGGTGTTCAGAAAACTACATTCTTTAAAAGAGTCTCGGTGGTTTTCTGTAGCAAGTCCCACACTCTGCTATCTGACACTTTGCCATTACCCATATTAAAGCATGTGAGGGGAGTGGTAGTAGACAACCACTAAGGTCTTTTTCCCTTTCTGAGATGGGATGATTGAAGTCAGAAAAATCCTGTTTACGAAGTAGAGTCCTTTTCAATTGGAAAACTTTTCAGAAATCTGTGTTGAATTTTTCTTACCTAATTTGGAGAAAGATGCAGATGTGAATAATTTGTGATTTATAGCCAAGGGTTTTTGCTTTTTATTTAAGGGTTATCCCCTCTTAGTATTTCTGCCTGGGGTATGATTAGCAGTCAAATGAAAATGAAAGGCAGGGGGCCAGCCGAGTGGCTCAGTTGGTTAAGAGCTCGCTCAAGAGTGCAAGCTCTGAGCAGCAGTGGTTCGAGTCCTGGCCCGAGCTGAGCTGCTGCTAAGCTGCCAACAGATGGCAGGATGGCTCAGCTAAAAAAAAAACAAAAAAAACTAAAGGCAGAATACTGGGGCTGGGCGAGTCAAGACACAGGGCAGGAAAGAAGCACAGGAGAGGTCAAGGTGACCAGAGCAGCTACTGAAGGAGTGTTCTGAGAGGGAGACCTCAGCTGTGACTTGGCAGTCAGGAACCCAGGATCACAACTGATTCAGAAGCCAGAAGTCGAATTTTGGACGTAACAACTGCCAGGCCACACTGCTAACAGTTTCGAGGTTTGAGGCATATCTTAGTAACTTGTTAAAATGTGGATTTATATAAAAAGCATCATGAAAGTATAATTTAAAAGGAAATAGCTTTTGAAAATACAATAAAAATTTTCACTGAAAAAAATTCAGACGATACAGAAAAATATAAAGAAGTACCTATTACTCATAAGCCCACCTTTCAGAGATAATCAGTGTTAATATATTGACGTATATTCTTGACTTTTTTCCTATGGATGTGTACACACATGGATATTTGAGAAAAATAGGATTTTCTTAAACCTACTCATTAGTACCCTGCTTTCTCCATGTCCATAAACACTAACCCAATCATCATTGTTAAAGCCGCCTAATACTCCATTGTACAAAGAGGCACCATACTTTATTTCTTATGGACATTTAGATTATATTTACTACTATAAAAAGGTTGTGTTGAACATTCATATATACATTTTTGTGTGCTTATCCAATTATTTCTTTAGGATAAATTCTAATATGTGAAATTGCTAGATTAAAGGGTCAACATATTTTAAAGGTTTTTGTTTGTTTCTTTGTTTTTTAGCTGAGCCATCCTTCCAACTGTTGGCAGCGCAGCAGCAGTTCAGCTCGGGCTGGGAATCGAACTGACGACCTTGTTGCTCAGAGCTCGCACTCTTGAGTGAGCTGTTAACTAACTGAGCCACTCTGCCGGCCTAAAGGTTTTTGATACATGGTTGAATTGCCCTCCCAAAAAGTATAAATTAGTAGTGCTAGGTTTTGTCACTTCTTCTAACTATAGTTAATCATCTATAGGAAAAAAAAAACTTGTGAGTTTAATCTGCTTTTTATTACTAGTGGGTCTAAATAGCTTTTTATATATTGTCTGTTTTTTATGTTTTAAGTCAGCTTCCCCTTTTTTCTGTTACGGCAGTGTTTTCTTCTTAATTTATATTCCTTCTTTATATTATGTATATTGTCTCTTATTTACATTGAAAATATTTTCCCGAACGTGGCTTTGTTTGTGGTTGTTCTTCACAGGTTAAAAAAATTTTGAGTTAAATTTATCAGTTTTTCAATGAGAGTTAAAAATTCCTTCTGAGGTAAGAGGCAGCATAATAGAATGAAAAAGTGAAAGGATTTTTAAACAATTCAGTCCAGAATCTTACTGCCTATGTCTGGGTCCTACTTATCAGGATGTGACAGGAAGAGCACTGGACTGGGAGTCAGATCACTTTACCTCTCTGGGTCCCAACTTCCTCATCTGTAGAATTGGGATGAGAATGAAAACTCCCTTGTGGAGCTGTAAAAAGAATTGGAAAGAATGCAGGTACAGAAACAGCTTTATCCAGGTCTTATATATAGCAATTCCTCTCTCTATATCAGCTATTATTATTGGGAGAGAGCAATATAGAATAGTCTCTTGACAGAGCTTAAATGAAATCAGAAGGCTTTGGCTAGAAATAAATGATAACGTCTTATTCAAGGGTCTCAAGATTTGCAAACTGGACACACAACTAGGCAATACCCAGAGTATTCCGAAGAAGAAAAGAAAAGTTGAGGGTTCTTATAGTAAAAAGTACGTCTTTGAGAATCAGTCCTGGATTAGTCTTGATGCTAATCATCTAGATGACTAGGAGTCTAGATAATGGATGTCAGGTTATGTGACATTCTGGCTACATGAGCGTCCTTTCCTTAGTCAGTCTTTCAGGTGATAATCAAAGGGTTATCTATAGGTTTGATGTATATCCCTACCCAGGACTGGAAAGTTCAAAAGTTTACGTTCCCAGGCTAGTTAAAACAAGAATAGAATCATTTTCTCATACCTCGACCTACTTGATTTTAGTACTAATTTAGCAGCTTGACTGTAATGACTCTCTTTTATGTCTTCACTCTGTTCCTTACTTTAAAACAGTATTTTAGATTCGGTTGGTATATGTGGATGTGGGGTAGGGGTGAAGATCTTAGGAATGTAACCATTTACCCCCATCTCTAAGAACTACATCGCTGGAGTCAGAACTTGGGTTCCAATTCTGGTCCTGCCCATTTCTTGGTATGTGACCTTGGACAAGTCACCTTCACCTCTCCATGGCTCAGTTTCTTCCCCTAGAAAATAGATCTATAATAGACCACCTGCTCTTCTTTCCCAGCCGGGCTGCTGGGCGAAGGAAATGCTCCAGAAATGCTTACAGAGGACGGCAAAAATGTCTGTTCGGGTGATGCCTACGGAGCATCCTCAGCGCCGGCCAGCCCACGGAGGCCGCACCGAGGGGCGGCCGTGATCCCCGCCCTCCGCACTCCCGCCCCGCCGCAGGAACAATAGCTCCCCTGGAGGCGGCGCCGGCCACGGGCGGGGGCGGAGCTGGCGGCGTGGGCGCCGGGGGTGTGCGCGGGGCGGGGTCGCAGCCACCCCTCCCGCCGGCGGCTCTGTCACGCGCCCCTCGCCGGGCGGGCCGGGGTCTTTGTGACGCGGTGGAGACGGCCGTGGACACAAAGGGAAGGCGAGGAGGCTAGCGAAGGCCCAGCCCACCCTTGCCCCGCGACCCCCGCCCGCCGCGCGCGCGCCCGTCCGCTCGCTCCCCGAGCCTTGGTCGCCCCTACGTGGGCTCGCACCCTCGCGCGCACCCTCGCGCGCCCGCGACCCTCCACGCGCCTGGACCCTCCGACTCCGTCCCGAGCGCGGCGGGCCGAGGCCTGGCGGGCGCTGCTGGTGGGACGGGGATGCTGAGGGTCTGCTCCCGGGCGCAGCGGCGCGGCTTCTAGGAGGCGCCGAGGCAGCGGCGGGGCTCCCGGTGCGCGGCTGGATGCCCCGGGCCTGTGGCTCCCTGCGCTTCCCGCCGTCCAGGGGAGCCAGTCATGGGCGCCGCGGCCGCTGAGGCGCTCCGGCTGCCTGCCGCGCCCCCGCTCGCCTTCTGCTGCTACACGTCTGTGCTTCTGCTCTTCGCCTTCTCTCTGCCCGGGAGCCGCGCGTCCAACCAGCCCGCGGGTGGCGGCAGCGGCGGCGGCGGGGAGTGTCCCGGCGGCAAAGGCAAGAGCATCAACTGCTCAGGTAGGACCGGCCGGAGCCCGCCCCGGGG
>NW_017731483.1:5369-6477 GCF_001890085.2 Hipposideros armiger | reverse complement strand
ATATATATATATATATATGTATTCAAGTTTTAAAATCCAAATGCTGGCCTTGACTCCCTGTTGATTTTCATTTTTGGTTTTGGACCCTCATTTCAACCTACTCTGGCCTTTCTGGAGCCCGATTGTGTCAGGCTGTGTGGGTTGGGTCACTCAAAGCTTTGTGGCCCTTGCAAATGTGAAGAGCAGGTGTATGGCTTTACTAAATTAATGAAAGGGGTCTAGATCATGGAAAAGGATGGAATTCTGTGATATTTTACTGGAGACTTCCTTCCAAATGGTTGATGGTGATACATTAATCAACCAGATGTTCAAACAGCTATGCATCCTCCTAGTAGAGTTTAATCGTTTCGAGCTTCTGGTATTCAACATTTTCCCATTTTTTCCACTAGGCCGTCGTTAAAAGATTCTGACAAATTGTCGTATAACAATCAGTTACCTATATGTCTGTATTATCCTTCCCTTTTCCACTTCAGTAATCCTATCAAGAAGCAAATGTTGTATAGCCTGCCTTAATAAAGACCCCACAGTGCCGTTTTCTTTTTATTCTGTTAAAAAAAAAACAACTGATGTGCCCATTCTAGAAAATTTCAGGGGATACATGGCAAGCTTACCCATAGATGTTTTTCTGGATTTGCGTTCCTCCTTTTTTGAAAATTGAGAATGCATTCTTTCATTCCTGGTCTTTTGGGCACCTTGTCAAGATAGCTTAGATAATCAGCAGTCAAATAATTAGCAGTCAGATCGAAAAGTCTTTTCAGCATCAAGGAGTGTGATTTATTTGGATCAGAGAGCAAATTATTATTTTTTATTATTAACTTATTGTTTATTCATTTGTATTAATTTTTTAGTGTTTTACCTATAATTTATAATATGCATCTTTAATTCATTAGAGCCTACCTTCAAATATCACTATATATCACTTCATGCATGTCATGGAAGGTAATGTAAGGATCTTACAACATTATATTCTCAATTCCTCCTTCTCATCTTTTGTGATATATTTTTTTAATTACTATTTTTTATTGTGAAATACACATTTTTTAGAATTAGTTTCAGCTGTACAACACAGTGCAATAGTTATACTTTTTACCCCTCAAGGTGACAACCC
>NW_017731483.1:0-824 GCF_001890085.2 Hipposideros armiger | reverse complement strand
TACTTTCTGTCTCTATGGATTTGTCTGTTTTGGACATTACATATAAATGGAGCCATACAATATGTGCCTTTTGTGATTGGCTTCTTTCACTTAGTATGTTTTCAAGGTTTCTTATTTTGTAGTGTGTATTAGGACCTCATTCCTTTTTATGGCTGAGTAATATTTTATTATATGAATCTATACCACATTTTGTTGATCCATTCATCAGTTCATAGACATTTGGGATGTTTCCACGTTTTGGCTATTATGAGGAATGTTGCTATGAACATTCATGTGCAAGTTTTTGTGTGGACATATATTTTCAGTTCTCTTGGGTTTATACCTAGGACTAGACTTGCTGGATCACATGGTAACTCTATTTAACATTTTGAGGAACTGCCAAACTGCTTCTCAAAGCAGCTGTACCATTTTACATTTTTACTAGCAATATCTGAGGATTCTAATTTCTCCACATCCTCTCCAACACTTGTTATTGTCTTTTTTATTACAGTCATTCTAGTGGGTGTGAAGATGTGTATTAGTGTGGTTTTGATTTCTGTTCCCTTAATGACTAATAATGTTGAGCACATTTTCATGTACTTATTGGCGATGCAAGTGACCATATAAATATCTTATTTGGAGAAACGTCTATTCAGAGCCTTTACTGGGTGTGATTTTAACATTCTGAATTAAGCATGCCCTTGGTTAACCATGCTAGCCAAGTCCCACACACACACATGCTCAAACTGGTGGGTTAGCTCTGGTATGCCTGTATCATTTGATTTCTCTGCTTACCAAGAAAGAGTCAGTTGTGTTTGTTCTCCAAGTTATTTATACCAGGGGTA
>NW_017732679.1:229568-232231 GCF_001890085.2 Hipposideros armiger | reverse complement strand
ATTCCAGTGGCCCTCAGTCCTCCTCTCACCTGAGAACCACTTTCTCCCCCGTATTGTTCTGCAAGTGGTGGCATAAGGATTTCTCTTACACCTAGGCTTTGTCTAATTACAACTTGAAGATGCCTAATACATCAACATATGCCTACACTATTTAATTCTTCTTTTTATTTCTCCCCTTAAAAACTTTTCCCAGTAAACAAACTCTGAGTCATGCTCTTTTACTTTGTCAGTGTTAAAACAGATTGCCGGATTCCTGGACTGCTTTTTAAACTTTTTGGCTATGTTCATTCACTATTACCTTTGTCACACCATATACCCTCCCAGAGATGCCAACATGCTGATGATGTTATTCTTATTTAAAAATGACAATGGCATATTACTCGACCATAAGAAAAGATGAAACACTGCCATTTACGACTACATGAATGGATCTTGAGAATATCATGCAAAGTAAAGTAAGTCAGACAGAAAAAGTCGAGAACCATACAAGTTCACTTATATGTGGGATACAAAACTGCAAGCAATTAACGAACAAGACAAACAAACAAAAACTCACAGACACAGACAACAGTTTAGTGGTTACCAGAGGGTAAGGGGTGAGGGGGGTGGTGGATGAGGGTAAAGGGGATCAAATATATGGTGATGGAAGGAGAACTGACTCTGGGTGGTGAACACACAATGGGATATATAGATGATTTATTAGAGAAATGCACACTTGAAACCTATGTAATTTTATTAACCAAGTCATCAAAATAAATTTAATAAAATTTTTTTAAAAGATACTTAAAGAAATTCTTAATTATCTATAAATTAGTAATAATGGTAATAGTCATAGTAGCAGTAGCAACAACAAGGAGAATATCGACACAACAAACAGCAACAAATTTTGCTTTGAGTTTTCAATTCCCAACATGCAAAATGAAACTTTCATACAGACTTTTAACCTTTCCATTACACATCAGAAAATCCAGGAGAAATGTCTCTAGTTCCCAAGTGAGTGAGCAGGCCTAGAATTCGTAGATTGATTTCAAAATCATACCTGTTTTTTAAATTGGTATCTGGGGTCTTTAACTTCTTTTCTAAATTAAAACTCATTGCTCAATCTAACAACTTTCCCAAAGGAGCGATCGGGTTATATCATATATTCAAAAATATAGCACAGTCCTTAGTGAGACTATGTGGGAAGACGGAGGAAAAACAAATGAGTAAAATGCATTTTCACTGGTACACTCTCATCTCAGTCTACCCACCAAGCTAAGGGGAATGCTTTAAAGACTGCAGGAGATACGTCATAGCCTTCTCAGAGGCAGTTATTTTGTGCGACTAAAGCATAACAAGTTGGCAGACAGGACATATTCCAAAGCTACCACATATACACATTAAGGGCATGAGAAGTTCATGTGGCAAGGATTTTTTTTGTTGCTGAAATGTTAAAGCTTTATTTTTTTACTTCCTTCTTCAGATGTACAGACATCCATTTGGTTATTCAACACAATCAGCAAATATTCATTGAACTGCTATATGCCAGGTGCAGGACTAGGTATTATGATGCATCAGTGAACAAAAGTGACAAAAATCTGTGACTTTTAAAGCTCCCACTCTAATGGATTTCAAATATTTTCATAAGGAGTGTTTGAAAAATATATTAAGTTCTCAGTTCATGGAGTTTTTAACTTCATAAACATATAAAGTTTGGAGAATAGAAAGAGATGGCCACTTATCTCTTCCCTCTCTGTGACTGAGTACAATTTGCCTTGAGATCTTTGAGAAATTAAAATCACCCTTGTTAGGCAAAAAAACCACATGTCAGTATTAGAGGCACTGTGGATTACCTACCTAACATTGACTATGCCCACTTTCTTCATTTGTAGAATCTCACATATGCTGGCCATGCAACTTGTCTCAGAAAATGAATGAAGGTTGAGATAAAACAATCAAAGTGGTCTCACATTTCTTTCTTGTGATTTGCTGAGGGATGAACTGGGCATGTGATGCCATATAAAGGAAATCTGTTCAGATGTTTCTTTGAAAAAAACCACTCCCCATAAAAACGAAGATAGGTAGGTAAGCAAAAAGGGATTACTCCACCCCTTTCTTCCTACTTGGGATAATCTTATGTGAGAATATAATGTCTGGAATTCTGGAAGCTACTAACCACATGCAAATTATGTCAGGGTAGAAGGATAATGAACCAAGATGCACATGGGCTCTTGGCAGTGTGGGGTTGAGTACATAGAAACATCTACTTCTTGACAATTATTTGAAATGATGAAATGCATGTTTTAGTTATGTCAGGAGAGCATTCTGTTAAATTCTAAAGCACCATGATTACTATGGTTAGAACTCACAGTAGGATTTTGACTTTTTCCTTATAGATAATTACAACCAATCATTAATTCTCAAGGAATTTATTAAGCACTGACTTTCTACCTAAAACTGAATTTAATGTTAAATTTAAGTCTAAATCAAACACAAAAGCATCAATTTTAATGGAATGCTCAATTAATCATGGTAACAACCAACTCACAGTATTGTATGAGATATTATTCAGCAATGTCCTAGTACAGTTTCTGATTGGTTCAAGAGAAACAAATATATCTGAATGTCTTATTACTTATTTTGGCTTCTTCCAAACAATATATCCAATCCAAACTATAAAAAAA
>NW_017732679.1:225206-229053 GCF_001890085.2 Hipposideros armiger | reverse complement strand
TTGGGCAATTTGAACTTATCTTATTCATGAGGTTGTTTCATATGTTTAATGGATTTTCCCTTCATGTTTGGCAAAATACCTGTTCTCATATTTAGTTTATTTGTCTCTTTCTGGAACTTCTAGTCTTTCGTATTGTTGTAGCTATTCAGTCATTGATATCACAGTGCTTTAATTCAGAAATTATATATTTTAACATTGTATTTGAATAGTATCTCCAGCCTTTGTCTTTTCCTGGCTCTTTAATTTTGTTTATTTTTCCATAAGGATTAGTAATTAATCTATCTACCTTCAGGAAAGAGCAACTGGTCATTTTATAAGAATCATTAAATTTGTGTATTAATAGAAGTAGAATTGACATATTTTTTAAGCTGAATTTTTCTATCCCAAAATTTGATATATATTTCCATTTGTTCAATTCTATTTTGTACCTTTTAGGATTGTTTTAATATTTTCTTCAAACAATATTTGCAAAACCCATGTGAATTTTGTGTTATATATTTTATATTTTATTGATATTATAAATAGGTCTTCTTTTTCACTTTAACGTGTACCATTTTTAAAGTAAGAAAAACTTACTTTTAACTTACTATATAAGGATTCTATTATCCTACTACTTTATGAATTCTGTTATTATTTACATTAGCTTTTTAATGGATCTTTGGACATTTCATACACACACACACACACACACACAATCATAGCATCTGAAAATAAATACAGTCTTTCCTCTTCCTTTCTACTTCTTGAGCTTATGATTGCTTTTACTTAGCTAGTTAGATAATTAATGTGATCAATTCAACATTGATCACATGTTAAATAGCAGGAGCAATAGTGGGTGTCTTTTTCTCTAGCCTAACTTTAGTAGGAATGCTTCTAGTATGTATCAAGTAAAATGCTAATTTTTGCACTAATGTACACTCTTGAATCTATTTTAGAAGTTTCTATTTATACTTATTGTAATAATATGGATATGTTTTTATTTTTTGTCAAATGCCTTTTCAGCAGCTATGATATTTTTCTTCTTCAATATATTTATATGATGCATTATATTACTGGATGACTTCATTACACCATACTTGCATTCTTAGAAAGAATCCCATTGGTTGATAATGTATTTTTCTGCTCACTGTTGCATACTATTTGCTAAATTGTATTTTATATTTTTGTATTGATATTCATAATTGAGATCTATTTGCAGAATTCTTTTTTTAAATTATGTTT
The DNA here is from genome assembly GCF_001890085.2 of Hipposideros armiger. Taxonomy (NCBI): domain Eukaryota; kingdom Metazoa; phylum Chordata; class Mammalia; order Chiroptera; family Hipposideridae; genus Hipposideros; species Hipposideros armiger. The sequence continues at coordinate 227,832 of NW_017732679.1, read as the reverse complement.
ATTAAGATTTGGTAACAATGTTATATTCACCTCACAAAAGGAATTTTTAAGGTTTTCTTTTTTCATGCTCTGGAATAGTTTTAGAATCAATGTGACTGTATGATCCTTCAAAGTTTAAAGCATTCCCTCTGTGAAAAAAAATCTATGTCCACAACATTCTTTTTGTTTTTGTTTTGGAAGGAGTATGAAGCTCATTTACATATTTACACATTTCCATGTTGAAATTATTTCGATTTTTTTCTATATGGGATTTTGAATTTCCTTCTTAATAATGACTTATGTATCCATTACCTTCCAAAACTATCTTAAACTTCTATTTTCCTTGACACAGTGTTCTTGCCATGCTCCATTTGGTTTCTTTTTTCAGTACGTATTTCCTCATGAGTAGGCTCTGTTGTTTTAAATGAGTATCTGATGAATACTTCTGAGAGTCATAAGAGCATAGACCAACACACTCCTATAAATTCTCCTATGTAGTCTCATATATTTATGCATTTAGTATATACTTTTTTATTCTCACAAGCATTTTAAAACTTGTAAGGGATTTTCTCTTCATGCCATTCACCCAGGTTTCTACCCACGAAGTGTAGAAAAGTCCCTTTGTTTTGGGATGTAATTTCTGCTGTATAATTTTTTTTATAGGACCCATCAAGAACCTCCTTTCACTTGCCTACGATCACCACTGGATGTGTCCTGACCTCAGGACAGACATATGGTCCATGTTCTGAAGTTCATCAGGGTTTCCTGCCATCAAATTCTATTGAGAGTATCATTTTCATGTTGTTGTTTCTTCTACTGTCCTAAGTGGTCTATTCAGTTTTTTTGGAAAAAATTGTGGCAATTCAAAAGCTATATTTTGTCCTCATCACACACCTGGAAGGCTTATGTATTTTTGTTTTTTAATATGGAAAAATCAAGAGGATGCTATGTGATTACTTTTGGATAGAGTACAAAAGCTGAGAAGGCAGTAGAATAATATATATCAGCTCAATGTGCCTGAGAGTGAATGGGCAAAGGTGAACACAAGGATATTCTGGTCACTGAGAAAAGGAGACACAAAAGATGTTAAATAACAGAGCTACGGAAAAAAAGGAAAAAGGAATGACTGAAGTGGTCTTCTTCAGACTATGAAGTTTCCCTAAGGTGTAAGTGTTAGCACGCTCCATTTGCCAATAGTCATGGAGGTTGACCTTAACATCGGTCAAATACTTTTGGACTACGATCTAAGTCACGTAATACCACAACTTCATTCTTTCTTTGTCTGATTTCATTAAGGTCTCTGGGCCTACATAATAGCATTAGTTTGAGAACAATTTCTCTTCAGTCTAACTGGGGTTTTGCATTTAACGATTTTGTTTGAAAATTCCTGCATGCTTCTGTCAATAGACGGTTCAATAATTGAGAGGGAAAGCTAATTTTTCACAGATTTGGATTGGATGGTGATTTTATTTACCAGCCCTTGCTATTTTATTCAATTTTCCACTTTTTTGATCTTTACTCATTTTGTCTAGCCTGCCTAAGAGCTGCCAAGAAATTTCTTAGAACATGTTGTCTATTTCTCACCTAATGAACTTTTCTTTCTACAAGCATAACGGGAGATTGTGCACATACATATGTGTTGCACCTTGTGAGACTGCACAGAGAGAAAATTTCTATGCAGTGAGTTCTTTCCCTTCCTTCTTGCTTGCGGCATTTCCCTGGCCAGGAAATTTGAGGATGAGAGAGTAAAAATGGCAGAAGTTGCAATTTTCCCTGGTGTAGCATATGCCTTCCTGTTATTCTCCTGCCAAAGTGGCTGGAACCAAGCTAGCTACTATTATTGCACTCTAGTGACCTCAACATACACATGCATGATGTTGCCACCTTACATTAGCTGATCTACTGCACAGATATGCTCTGGTCAAAAGCAGAGCAATGCAAATAACTAACTAACTAACTAACTAACTAAATAAATAAATAAATAAATAAATCAGAAATAAAATCCAAATGTTATTTCTGGAATGTTCAATGGATTCTCATGCATAACCACAAAATAAGCCCACTGCACAAATTGATGCCTAAACATTCTTTGAGACTGGCGGCTATGTTCCAAATGATTTCCTAAATTCAGGGGGAATCACAGCCAGACTCCTTGAATATTCTCAAGCATCCTAAGTTCACTAGAAGAGTTCTTGGCTACAATTTTTGATAGTCTGGCCAAAACTAAAGCTAAGTACTTAAGATTAAATTTTGTCTATGGCTATATTACAGACTTCACCATTTACTACTTGAAACTGCTGATGAAAATCATATGACATTAAAAATGAATCCAGGAATTTTTCTATTCATTATATTATATACCATTTCTATGAATTTCTGTTCAGTGAGTTCTATAGTAAACACCTAAATCAAGTACATGAGGCATCTTAGTTCTGATTAATCTCAGTTTTGGTGCTGGATAATTTTGTTTCAACAGAAATGTTAAGATATTCTTCTCAAAGGAAGTGGTGCCACTAAGATAAATGAAAACATCATAACCACCAACAAAACAATTTACATACATATATATTAATTTTTCCTTCTCTTACATTACAAAAATGAATTTTTTGGTGTATTAAGAATGTATTCACTTTTAAGAAAGCATTTT
>NW_017732679.1:219772-221963 GCF_001890085.2 Hipposideros armiger | reverse complement strand
GGATTCCTAAAGAGGGTAAGTGGGAACTATCTAATAAACAAAGAAGGCTTGCTGTTTCTCTGTTGAGAAACAGTCATTTTAGGTGGTTTTCATGTAAACAGGATAGATTTGTACGCATACAGTGCCAGGAATTTGCATTTTATTCCACAGATAACAATTTTTTCTTTTGTAAATGTAATAAATAAATGATAGTAAAGAAAAGACTTGGAGTTTTTACTTGGTAAAAAACACTTGTTTAATAAATGAGTGAGAGAGGGGTCAATGAACGTTTCTCTTTAAAGATGCCAGGGACATAAAATAAAATAGACACGCAATGCTACACCTAAAATGCTGTCTCTTGTGATTCCATATATTTGTGCTCACAATGCTAAAGCTAAATCAAGAATAGTCACAATACTGACCATCCCATTTTGTAAGGAGCTATGTTTTATCTCATAGATTCACTACCTCATTTAATCATCAAAATGCTCTACTATTATTATAATATTAGATAATATTATTAATAATATTCCAATGTTTAGATTAGGGACACTGAGGCCCAAGGGGTTGATGTAACTGTAATAATAATGTCTATAAAGATAAGAAATGTGTTTTCCTTTTCTATCAGTTAACCCCAACATGGCATGTTCTTTATCCCTGGAAGGCCCTTAGAAGGTATTTATTAAATGCGTGGATAAGAGAACAAACTTTCCCAGATAATTAAGCTTCAGCATTAGATTCAATTATGTATCTGTGATTTCACAGTGCTTATTTCTAATAGAAAGCAAGCAAGCAGCTCTCTTGCCGTTTTTTGAAAACAACTCTATTTAGAGAGAAACTTGATGATAAAATTAATATATGCTTTCTTCACAAGGGAAGTTTTCCTTCCACAAAGGATTTGAGGCAGCCCCCTGAGGTTAGGCATCTGTCTGCATACTCGGTAGTTAGAGAAATATATTCATATAATCCCTTTTTGGTTCTTCTTTCATTCAGTCATTCAGCCATTCATTAGATATTTATTGAGGGCTTCCTGTGTGCCAGATACTCTTGCTGACTCCAGGAATGCAGTGGCGAATACAAGAGATCCTGTCCTCAAATGACTCCCATTCTATCCTCTCTATGTGCTCTGACCAACTAGAGGTGTCATTAATGTGAATTCATGCATGTTAGTTATCTTTTCACAATTCCATTTTCATTATTTATAAAATAAAAGTTATAATGCAGATATTTAAAAACATGCAAGAAAATTAAAGTAACAACTGAAATTGGATTTTAAGCTTTACAGATGGCAGTCTGTCGCAAACATCATCCTGTTAAATTTTCTGCTAACAGGATTATGATAATATCAAGATTATGAAACAATATAGTTGGGCAGACCTTGTTTGAATCCTTGCACTGATATTATCAGCTTTTTGACATTGAGAAATTTATTAAAATTATTAACGTAAGTTTCTTCATATGCCAACTGAAAATTGCATTCTGCTTTGCAAGGTTGTTATGAGAATTATTGATAATCTATGAAAACTGACTATTCACCGAACAGTAACTTTTACAAGCACTCAAAAATTATAGATACAAGAACTTACAATTATATCGAGCAACCAGAATTCTCATACCCTCCCAGTGGGAATAGTTTAGTACAACTCTTTTGGAAAAGTATTTGGCAACATCTTCTAAAGATGAATACATACATTTTTCCATGGCACAGAAATTCTACAGTACACATGTTCACCAAAAGACATGTTCTAGGATGATTTTACCAGCACTGTTCATAATAGCCCAAATCTACAAAATGTCCTAATGACCATCATTGGTTGAATAACTAGTCATACAATGGAATGGAATTCAACAATTGAATGAATGCTTTATAACTCATAATGATATCAATGAATCACAGAAATAGAAAAGCCAGACTTAAAGAGTCGATACTCTATAATGTCATTAATAGAAGGTACTAACATAGGTTAAATTTTGTGTTTAGAAATTAAAGCAGTAATTACCTTTAGTGGCACTGTGGGCATAGTGATTGGAGGGGAACATGAAGAGGCCTTTAGGGCTCTAGTTACAGAAATATCTTTATGTTTATGAAAACTTAGTTGCCCACCAGGGCACTTTCATGCATATAATGCATGTTTTACTTTAACAAAAAGTTAAAAATAATATATTTATAAATATTAGTTCTTACTTATAATATTAAGAATATAAAACATTT
>NW_017732679.1:213437-217912 GCF_001890085.2 Hipposideros armiger | reverse complement strand
GATCACCAATGCATGGGAATAATCAAAATCAGAGCAATTTTTACTCGCTTTTATTGTTGTTTTTAAGTACGCTACAGATAACTACCCTTTTGGTCCTTGTACCCAGGGTGGATATCCCCACTTGACCTCCCTACTACCCTACCTATGGGAATAGTAAAGGCCATATATTTATCTTACTTTTTTAGTGTATCTCTGGAAAAAAGGATCTATTAAATAAAATCCTCAGCTTCAGAATTGCTCTTTGATGGTATCCTGTTCTGGAATAAGTAATGGTGAATTTGAAACTCTTCGGTTGGTTCACAGAAGTACAAATGACCATTTGAAAACAATGTGGACAACATGGTAATATCCTGTTAGGAAAGCCAACTTGAACTCTAATTTTTTAATTCTGTGGCTAACCCAACCTCTCCTTCCCATTTTCAATTAAAATCTTAGTATTCTATTCATGCTACTCTCATAGCATTCTCATTATGAGTTTTCAAGTTTTTATCATATCTCTGAAGCTGAAAAGTTACATTTAGATAGATGAAAATTTTTTCCTGGAGGTCATAGTTTCTAGAATTTTACAGAAGTGTAGTGCTGAAAGCATTTTAAGTATTATGGACTTGCTTGTGTGAAAATAAATGAAGACTACCCAAATTAGAATAAGCAACTGCTGTTTACTCAGAGCTTGCTACACCAAGGGAGTCAGCCTCCATCACTTGTGTTTGATAGAGACTCAGAGGCAGGCAGGGGAGTATAACCGTTTTATACTGGAAAAAAGAGAAGGATTTAGGTATGCCCTGATTGGAAGTTGTTGCCATGGAAAAGCTGGAGGTGGGCTAAGTAGAAGCACACCATCCTAGGTCATTGGTTAGAGGGATATATTTGGCCTTCTCCACTTGGTCCTTAGTTGGAAGAGGAGGCAAAAATTAGGGAAGCTGGTAGCTGATTAAGTCCTGACAGTTTGGAGTCGATTACCATACAGGTTGTCTTTTGGCTTCCTTACTAGTTGCTGTTGATTGTGGGTCAGAGTTCTATTTTTATATGTGGTCTGCCCGTTGTCCATTTGCACATCAGTCTCTCACTTGTCTTTGTCTTTCTCTACAGAGGAAGAAATTGATAATCTCAAAAGAAATGCTGTTTAAGATTTACATAGACCCCTGGTTCTAGGTAGGTGTGTGTTTGTGTCATTTTCATTTTAAAATTTTTATCAAATTCTAAAAGCAAAGCCCATGTCTAGGCTGAACAAGAGGGGCAAAATGCCATCACGAAACTCACACTCTTTTCACACAATATATACTACAATGTCAGGTAGTTCAGTTTTTTTAACCATTCAATACTGTGCCACTATGTCTCATATACATTCATTATTTTCTGTATGTTTTTGTTATTTTTTCTCAGAAAAAAAAGGGAGAATACTCTAATCACATTTTGTTGAGAGGATCTTAATTGTACAATATTAAAAGCAGCTGTGTGTCTATTCAATTAGCGCCTCATATTTGTCATCCTTCTTCCTCTGAAGTGAATTAAACATTCAATCAGCTGCTGATGAAATGTGCTCACATAGGCACTTCTATTATTTACCTGTGTTGCTTTTTAAGTGTATCAAATGGAAACACTCAGAGAAATGAATCGGTTGCCTTGCCAGATCTTTTGGCATATAACACTCAAAAGATGCTAATATCTTGGCTATAAACGAAACAGAATTTTTTTAAAAATGTCTCTAGATAGATTTTTCATCCTTGAGAATTTTATGTGCATATTTTTTATAAAATCACATTGACTTTAGTGAATGCTGACAAACATGGAGTCAAATATATATTTGTGGAGAAACTACTTTTAATTAGTATAAACCCTGAGAAAAACTGTATTGTAGATTAATTGAAGGACTATGCATGCTTTAAAAGGAGACATTAGAAAATATGATAAAAAAATGGAAGCACATTTGCCAGTGATGGGTGAGAGTGCAGTGCTGATTTGCTAAATGGAATAGAACAATGGTTATTTAACAAAAATGCGAGTCAGAACCATCTTCGGATTCTGTAGGTCTAGAGTGAGGTAACAAAATTTGCATTTCTGATATGTCAACAGGGGGTTCTGACGCTGCTGATCTGGACACCATATTTTGGGAACCGTTAGAGTAGAGAACTCCGTGTATAATATATTCGCCTCTGCTTTGGAAATTCTACTCTTCAAAATCGGTACAGTAGCTAAAGCCAGTTTAGGATTGGACCAAGTAAGGTACAGGTCCTGAGGATAAGATCCATTTGTTTTGGCTTGACATTGTGAAAGTAACAGGATTTTGACTAGAAGGATTAAACTTTCCAAAATTAATATTTAGAACAAATGGGCTTTTCAGAAGAAAACCAAGACTGTTTTCTTAATAGTAAGAGATTAACACCATACTTAGAGAGGTGAAATTAACATACATAAAGCTACTGGGGTCTTAAATTTTAAATTAATGTCCATCAGCTTAATGGATTCATTTTATAGCTTGAGTGAGTATATTCAAATTCTTATAACATTTTAACAAATAAAATAGTCTATGTTAAACATATTTTAACAAATGCACTTTCTAAAATCAATGTCCTTTACAAATTTTCTGTGTAAAAAAATATTTTAAAAAACTCAAGCGTTCAAATGGTACCCTCAATAGACTATTGCATACCTCAGAGAGTTTTATTCTATTACTTAAGAAACACTGAAAGAATTGTAAACATGATTACAAGGTGGGAGTATGAATTTTCACTCAAATAAAACCTTTGCCCAATCTAATTAATAGTCTTTATTCCTTGAGCCAAATTTCCTTACGTCTACATGATTATTCCTTTAAATTAAATACCATTGAGACCTGTGATTTCTATTTTCTTATAAATTTACCCAGTGTTGAATCAAATAACTTGTAGATATTTCTTATTTATTTATAATTAAGTATATAGTGAATATAAATGGCCAGGCTGAATTTAATTTCTTCTCTTAGCCTATTTTAATTTGTTGTTCTATTTATCAAGTTCTATTCATTAAGGAGGACTTCTTCTTCTCAAACTCAAAATTTCTACAACCTAAGAATCACCTTTTTGTGAAACCCAATGGATTATATAGCCCATGGAAAATTGTAATGCACTGGGGGGAAAATGTATTACACATCTCTGACTATAAAACCAGTCACATGCCTTGAGTGTTGTGAATCAAGTAAAAGGTGACTCTACACGCTTGCTGTGCAGGATTCTGAGAAATTCAATTTTATTCATGCTATGTGTATCCCTTACACTTAACTACAGTGTCACACACACATGGAGAGCTTGCATTTTGCGTGAGCAAAAGCAGAATTAAGAATGTTCCCAAATGGATACTCATAATACCAATCCAAGCAACCAGTCAAAGTCAGCATTCTGCAGCCTTGTGTTCATATGTTGCCCAGGGCTTCCTTCCTGAGGTTTCAAGGAACAAGCCCCCTGTTTAAATCTGTGGCATCTCCCTGGCTATACATCAGAAGTCTTGAGCCTCTTTGGTTGCTCTGCAGAAATGGGTCACCGTGTATTGTCAATTGCTGATACCACCCCCAACACAATAATTTATTCTACTACATGGGAAACTCTCCCCATACAGTGGAAACTGCAGCCTGCACTCTGGCAGATAACAACTGTAATTTCAAATGGTTTGATTCTAAATCTAAGCATGTCCATTTTCCCCAAACAAGGACTTCTTAGGGTCTTGCTTGCTTTGCTTTCTTGTTGGGTGGGGTTGGTGAGAAATGGGAGTGAGTGGTGAGGAAGGCAAATAGAAAACTCTTATTCCATTCTTCAATAATAGTGCAAAATACATAATGATAAATTAAAAAATCATGTGTGTGTGCGCGCGTGCGCGCACGCTACAGATGAATGGAGGGGAGGAAGGGAGAAGGAATGTAAAAAGAAAAGAGATGAAGGAATAAAGAACTGGTTATATAAACAAATATTCCATAGTTATTCTATTCAGGGTCTCCTACCCACCTCTCTTAAAAGCAGTTTCCTATATCAAATAACTTTTTGATAGAAGAGTTTCCTTTTTAAAGAGATCTGAGAGAGATGTTCACTAATTGGACAGTATATTTACAATAATTCATAGCTGGGGGTCTTTATTCCTCCCTTGAATTCAAGTTTCTGTTCTTTTTAACCAATACAAATAAGTCTTAAGAAGCAGCACTCCCCAGGAACCTGTATTGGAAGAGAAGTGTTTCCTCCACCTGAATACCATGCCAGGTATTTCAGTAACAACGTGACCCTTTACAATCTTGTTTTGGAAATGGCTGAAAGGATAAAAGGAACATATGCTCACCCTGCTATTTGACATTTTTAGATAACCATTATGTCTTTTTCTTTTTTTCCTTAAGATACACAATGCTAGTATATGCTCTTGATCAGTGAAAATAGGGATAACCCAAAACAGCCAACACATTTTATCTTCTCTTTATCCAGAATCTCAATGTGACTAATAGAAATTTCACAAACTAG
>NW_017732679.1:210123-211157 GCF_001890085.2 Hipposideros armiger | reverse complement strand
TATACACCTTTGAATATGGTATATTTAATTCTACAAAAATAAGAATTCTAAAAATATTTCTACAAATATTTCTTAGAATGCATTTTAAATTTTACATACCCATAACTGATCAGATTAAAGAATCAAGTAACTTCATGAATTTAACCAACTGTGATGGCTAATTTTATGTGTCATCTTGATTGGCTCACAGGGTGTCTAGATATTTGACCAAACATTATGTTGGGTGTTTCTGTGAGAGTGTTTTTTAATCAGTACCACATTTGAATGAGTAGACTGAATAAAGCATTCCTCCCTAATGTGGGTGGGCCTCATTTAGTCAAATGAAGGCCTGAATAGAATGAAAAGGCCAAGGAAGAGAGAACTCCTTCTGCCTGCCTGCAGGAGCTGAGAAACTGGTCTCTTCTAGCTTTTGGACCCAGACTAAAACATCAGCTCTTCCTTGGTCTTGAACTGGTGGGCCTTCAGATTGGAATTTAACACCATTGGCTCTCTTGGTTCTCAGGACTTTTGGCTCAGACTGAAACTACACCAACAGCTCTCCTGAACCTCCATCGTGCCAACTGCAGATCTGGGGACTTCTCAGCTTCCATACTAATATGAGCAAATTCCTTATAATAAATTTCTCTATAGAGATAAACATACATCCTGTTGGTTCTGATTCTCTGGAGAACCTTAATACACCAAATGTTTCAAATAATTTAATGTATTAATTAGGAATTGAGAAATACACTCAATTAACTCTTTATTTCACAGAATATGGGAGTATGGGGACGTAATTCAAGGTCTAGCTTTTATTCTCACTCTATTATATGAAAATCAGGTTTTTCTGAGGCTGAACTTCCTCATCTCTGAAGTGCACAATGAAATTCTTTGCCTATTTCACAAAATTGTTAGGTTAAAAAGTTAAGACATGTGAGATCTTATGAAGCATCAATATTAGTCAAACATGTTAAAAAGATAGAAGTTTTCAATTTTTGAGAAATCACAAGCTCTTTGTGCTCCTTTTCTGATGATTATTTAACTCTGAGGTAATT
>NW_017732679.1:208760-209517 GCF_001890085.2 Hipposideros armiger | reverse complement strand
TCTATAGAATTTGGCAAACTTACCAAGTGAAGAGGAAGCTTGTCCAGATAAGAATTATGGAATGGAGAAGCAGAGAGACAATTCTCTCCTTTATTGATAGTCATATTCCCAAGAGAATGGAGGTGTTGGAGTTGAGGTTAACTTGTCCAGTCTCCAAATTCATAATGTGGATATTAATATTTCACATTTCCTTGATGGGACAAGCCCAAAGGATGAAACCAGAGGTACATAAAAGTGTTTTGCATAATAGCATCTAAGTCTATGACCACATAGACTTAGCTATACTTTCTTTATAATTGATCTCATCTGAAGAATGCTTTTTAAATGACATTTATTTAAATATGAATCTCATACTTAACAAGTTAGCCTTGACCTCTCCCTTTTGTTCAGTCTTGTATCTTTTACTCTAAATTTCAACTTTGATATCAATGGACATCTTAATTCAAAGAACTCAATTTATGTTCACTGCCCCAAGCTGCTTCTCCTATGCTCTTTCTCAGTTCTTTAAAGAGTAGCTCCATCATCTACCCTCTGGAGCAAATTCCAAATCCCAGGAGATACACATAAATGTCCTGTTCTTTCAACTTTATCTTTCACTCATTATTGAGTTCTTATGCTTCCACTTTCTAAATTATGTTAAAATTGTATGCTTCTTTTCATTTTCACTTCCGCTAGACATTTTTCTCCAAAAGTCTCTAAATTACCACCCTATTTTTTTTATTCAATCACAGTCTAATCACAGTCTGAATTGCCCTAT
>NW_017732679.1:204743-205645 GCF_001890085.2 Hipposideros armiger | reverse complement strand
CATAGAATCACAGGGATGTAAAGTACAGCATAGGAAATACAGTCAATAACATGGTAATAGCTATGTATAGTGCCAGGTACGCACTAGACTAGTCAGGAGATCACTTCTTAAATTATACAAATGTTAAGCACTATGCTGTACACCTGAAATTAATACAAAATAATATTGAATATCAAAAGAAACAAATAAAGTGAAAAAAAGTAAAAAAAAATATATGGTACATAAAACATAACAATTAAATTTGGAAATTTAATCACGTGTGGTAAAAACTACATTTCAATTTTTATTACCAAATAATATAATTATTGTAAATAATTAATAAATAAGATTTTATAGAGTAAAACATGAAAATTGCATTTGGTGTCTGATCTCTGGACTACCATAATGTCACCCTACTTTTGTACATACCCCTCCCAATTAAAGCAATGCTATTAGTTTGTTACATATCTTTCCAGTCATTTTTCTAGGATTTCCTATCCATATGAGTTGTTTTACATATTTAGACTCACATTTTGTATATATGAAAAACTGAAATTATACACATATATAAATTATGCAAAACTTTGTTTACTTAATATGTTTTGAAAGCTTATCATATCAGTACATATAGAACTACTTGATTCTCTAAATGGGTTTCCTAATTATCTTTTCAATTAATGTACCATTATTCATTTATGTTTTCCCTTGCAAGGCTCATTTAATTATTTTCCAAATTTATCTTTATAAAACACACACACACACACACACACACACACACACACACACAGGAGGTTGGACACCTAAGCTTGCAAATTCATCCTAGAAAAAGTGCTACCTATCTCATTGCTGAATATCACTATGGTCACCTACAAAGTACTCCCCTTGGGAAGCTATGCACCAATGTTAGCGCCTAGTCCACCCTT
>NW_017732679.1:197851-200603 GCF_001890085.2 Hipposideros armiger | reverse complement strand
AAATGCCATTGCTGAATGTATTATAACTTCTCTAGATTTGCATGATCAAGGCAAGTGTTATTTTCTTTTTTAATCAGTGCTCTTTTGTTAGATGAGCACAGAAAACACTGGGTATGAAAGTATCCAATAGTTCAATGATGATTCTAAAGATATGTGCTTCAAGAATGAGCAGTTTGATGAACGCATGAGAGAAATGCTAAAACGTTATTCTCTTATTACAATCACATGTTGGTCTTCCCCAGGCCTCCTTTTGTGATTGACATTCCTGGGGAAGATAACATTAACATTGAACTTCCTTCTATGCTCATTCACAAAAGATTCTATAAATAGATGTCATCTCAGACAAATAGACACATTGTGTTGTTTACAAAGGGATTTGAAGCAGCACAGAGTAACAATGTATAGTATCTCTTATGCAATATAGTTACTATATGTAAGTAATAGTTATGCTCTATAAATGAGGGAAATTAAGGCAGCCTCAAACAAATAGGTAACAATGAATTAAACACCATTGGTAGACATTAGGGCATCTGGTTGCCTCTGGAAAACTGTCAATTAAAAACAAAGATTTTTACATTTATCCTGTCTGCCCTGTATGAAATCTTTCAATTGATTAAAAACAATGATAATAATAATTCCAGAACATATATATGAAAGAAATAACAAAACTAGAAAATCGCTACTCTGCAATACAGAATTTTAGTTCAGCCAAAAATCATCAATGGGTGAGACTGACAATAGAGGGATGGGTGCCTGTCACGCCTGAACCCATTGATTACAAGTAGTATCTAAATCAGCGCTATCAGATTTTGTTGGCCTCCTAATGGGAAGCAATAAGAAATACAGAGAAATCGTCAAAATAGCCTGGTCAAAATCAGGGTACTAAGCTAATCACAATTTTGATTTAATTTTCATTTACAAGGAAATATTTAGAATAGAAGAAACAAGTTAACTAAAAGCACAAAGAGGCAAAAGACAAATTCAGAAGACAGGGCATTCCACAGGAAAATTTAACCCATCTCTGGGTCGTTTGCATAAAGAGAGGGCTGTTCTGGATTTTCAATGATTTAAAGAGATATAACTATGAATTCTAATAAATAGATTTTGTTTGGATAAAGTATTAGACACTCACTGTGAAAGTTCTTTTTTGATGCAACTGGGAAAATGTTTTTTATGTATTGGGTATTATTTGATATCATGCAATTTTCATGCAATTTTCTGGAGAGAATAACGGCAGAATGATGATATAAGAAATGTCTATATTTTTATTTTTATTTTTTCTTAAATTTATTGGGGTGACATTGGTTAGTACAATTATATAGGTTTCAAGCGTACAATACAAGAGGATCAAACAGAAATTTTAAACCTCCACGTCTGGAGGTGGCTTGTATTACTTCCTCCTACATTTCATTGGCCAAGATTCAGTCATATGGTCCTCAAATAGTCTGCAAAGAAAGACAGAAAATGTAGCTTTCTAAAAGCCAAAGAAAATTAATAAAATGGTAAACATATTATCTCTACCACTTTTTTCCCTGTTTTATAAGTAAAATATCTTTTCAATATATCTTTTCAACATTGTGATAAATATTAAAATGTTAGCTAACTTATACCATGTTTACTAAAGATCTAGTGGTCTAAGTCCCTTCATGTGAATTAGCTCATTTAATTCCATTCTCCCAACACCTATTTTGAGATAAGGATAATTAGTTAAAAAACATGTGTTGTAGCTAGGGATTCAAGCAGGATGTGAAATCATACAGTGTGATTTCAAGATTTTCTTTCCCCTAACAATTATGCTAGGATAATGTATCAAAGCGTTGCTACATAGTTCTTGTTATAAGAAATATTTTTTTAAACTTAACCTTTACAATTTAATATCAAATAATCTAAGATTCCTAATCAAAACCCTGAATTTTGGCTTCTATGCTAATTAAAAACACAAACATTTTGTCTTATGATATAACCCTTATTAAGAGATAATTTTGAAAAAAATAGCTGAATCCACAAAGTAAGACAAGCAGGTTTGAAGCTCTGCTCCATCACGTATTACCAATGACTTAAGCCTATAAGTCTTCAGCCTATTTTTTTAAATCTATAAAAGGGATAATGAAAACCATCTTATACGACTACTGTGACAATTAATTATAATGTGAACCAAGTAAATAGAAGCTTCCGGGATAAATGATGATAGACACATTAATTATAATAAGGGTAATTTATATTTGACTTGATCTATTCAATTTTAAATATATGCTGTTTTATGTATTCCTCATAATAAACTCTCTGAAATCACTACAGCAAGTATTATGATCTGCGTAAGTTAGGTAATAAAACTAAAACTCAGGGGCACAAACGACTTCTTTCGGATGACACAGCTAGAAAAGTTGGGGGGGGGGTCACCTTGTTCTAACTTCTATTGCAGTCACTTTCCTTTTCCACAACATACCTTGTTCAGTTCTACCTTACACATCTTCTTGTAAAAAGCAAAATCTCCAAACCAGGGCCCTCTGGGTCCCAAGCCAGCTCTTAACCATTGCACCACTTGGCCACTTCGGCGTAGGCTGCAGCCCCTGTGGCAGTGGGTTGCCATGGGCTACTGTGTGTAGCCAGCAGCCAAAGTGAGCAGCCAGCAGCTAGAATGAATGGCTGTCTAGAAGCCGGTGACTGATCTGCCTCACCCAGGAAGAGCGCAATGATGGTGCCAACTTGGGCCAGTGAAGCAATGTCCTCCACAACTAGACTGAAGAACAAA
>NW_017732679.1:175673-197846 GCF_001890085.2 Hipposideros armiger | reverse complement strand
CTCCACAACTAGACTGAAGAACAAAAGGACAGCAACTTGTCTGTTCCCCTTCCCCCAATTCCCCAGTGCTGTTCCCATCCCCCAATTCCTCAATAAAAATCTTAAAAAAAAAAAAAAAATCTCCGGCTCTTCCTAGTACCTGAAATACTGCATGGAGAACCTGACTGAATAGTAAACTGCTAACGAGTCTTTTATTAGCTGCTAAACCAGTGCTCAAAGGAACCCAGGCAATATCTATTAAAGCTACAGTATAAAAAGTGAAACGCAAAACATAACAATTGTAGGTCCTTATTCGGCATCTTTTGGCATTAACAGATTTCAAACCACAAAGAGCATTACAATGTGAAATCAATCAGTATTCTAAAAACCTTAGGCCAATGTTTGAATCAGGATACCTAATGCAGTGGAGAATACGTTTAAGCTATTTTTAGGACAGATTATTTTAGTGAAACAAAATCTCTTGTAACAGAGTTTTCAGATATATTTTCTGAAACCTGCCAGGCTACTTGCATGTGCCTCTAAAAATCGATAATATTTATTGAGAGCGTCCTATGTGAAAAGCACTTTTCTAAGTTGATAACTTCATGTAATTGTTGTAACAATCCCACTCATATGAAGGTTATGTTTTGCATTTTACAGATAAAATAATGTTTAGAATAGTTAGGTGATTTTAAGTTGCCCCACCAAAAAGTAGGAAACACAGGAAAGACACAAGCCAGGTCTGAAACAAAGATCTAGACCTCTACCACCAAACTGCAGATCCTTGTTTTTAAAGGCGATCTTTGAAAAAAAAAAACAAAAAAAAAAACCAACTTTTTTTTTCAAGGAGTGAAAATATATTTAAAATGGTTAAAAATAATAACCAGGTACAAAGATTACATAATCATTTGTGCTAAGGCAACTTCGATTACCTGAGTTTGAGACAATAGTGAGTGCATGTTTCTATACTGTTAAACTCCAATAGTAGAAAGAATTACATAATTTTTTGTTCACATGGTATGACACAGTTTGGAACTTCTCCAAAATAAAACACTGTGATATTACCAACACTATATGCAGAACTATGGTAAAGATTTAGAGTTATTTGGAAACATTTTCACTTGTTTTAAGCTACTGAGTTTTTACTGTTCTAATTTGTCTTTTTGAGAATTTAAAAAACGTACTTATTTTACCTAAATGAATTGATAGTATTACAAAATTTGCTGCTGATACGAATTTGAAAATTTAATTCTTTAGCTGTAAGCTAGCTACCTTAACTAGCCTCTATCATTTTAAAACTTATCTTTTGTTTTGTATTGTTTTGTTTTCAATGTCTCACAGAGAAATTCACTCCTTCTAAACATCAACACAGTTGTTCAGCCTGCCATTTCGTGTGTCATTACTGAATCTGACTTTCCAAAATAGAATTACACCAGTCAACCTCAGGAGTTTTGTGTTTCTTTGTTCTCTGGCAAATAATCCATTTAGTCCTCTCAATCCATCCACTCCAAATGCTTTTGCTTCACCCTCACAATCTTCCATGAATACCTTATGATTCTGTTGTGTGTTGTAGCCCATATCTCTCAGGCTTAAAATTTAATTTAATTGTGAAACTTCTGAAGTTTTATGCATAAATATTCTTTTTGTATGAGTGAGTTCTTTAATTATTCATTAGTTTTTAACATGTCTTTAAAACTTGAGTAGGAGCAACATCTATGTCTATATGCCTACGAAAATTATTAATTCCAGCTCCATCTACATTAATTAACAGAATTTAGACACTTGGTACAAGAAAGGTTTGCATGTTAGCATGAAAAAGTCAGGGAAATAAATCGATCTGTTATCTCTGTATAACTAGTTAATTAAAATTATCTGAAATGTTTATTAATATTAAGGATGACCATTATTTTGATACAACACAAAATCTAAAGAGGCCATTTGTAAGTGATTGATGGGCTAATATTCTAAAACTTACAGGTCAAAATTCTAAATAATCATAGAAAAACTTTGTTTACTATTTACTCTCTGTACTACAGATAAAGGCTTAGCATACCTAATCCTAATTGTTCTAATTTTCATAGCATTTTGCAAGCAGGATACTGCTGGTTTTTAATTATTTTATGCCCACCTGTTTTTCATAGGAAGTATTTTCATTCAAGATAATGCTCCCTTCACTTTGGTATTTCTGGTGCGCAGCATAGTGCCTAATACACAAAAGACAATAAACCAACAGTTCTCAAAAATCACCAGCATTCTTGGCTAAGGAGATTCCCAGAAATACAGTGGTTTTCATGAGACCCCATATTTGCATTTTTAAGCACAAGACACAGGGAACTTTGAGGCTCAAGCTCCATGGACCACACTTTAAGAAATGGTATAATAAATTGACAAGCGCTTGCTTGTAATACTGTTTCATAAATGGACAGTGAAGTTCGATTATTCCTATGCTTGAAGAAGACATCAAAGGTCTGAATACGAAGATGTATGAACTAAAATGCAATGATTATTTAAAGGAAGAAAAAGTCCTGGCAGAAAATGGGAAGGCTGCCATTCAGCAGCAGCACAATGGTTGGCATCATACCATCACTATTTATTCCACTACAGCAATGGTCGGCATTTTCCTTTCTAGTACTTTTTTTTTTTCCTATTAGAAGAAAGCCCTCAGTATTAGTCACAGCCAAAGAGCCAGTGATTGCTATCCTTGGGAGCAAGGTGCTTGGCAGCATCAATGTCAGTCAAGAAAGATGCCCCCGCAGTTCCTGAAGAAGGTCAAAAACAATAAAAGAAAGAAAAGTGACAGTGACTCCGGTTGACAATGGGAGGATGTGTTCTGTCATGGTCCAAAGAGCCTCATCCCTGAGGTGACAGGTAATGAGAGAACATCATTCAGTGTTTTACCAAGCCCTCAAAGTGGATTAGCTTCATCTATGAGAAAGACCCAAGCAGAGAAAAAGATATTGAAGCATTTCCTGATGAAGAGTCTTTTCAGATGTAGTTTTCATAAATTTACAAAATGTCTTACTTGTTGCCCTTAAGTATGAGAGAAAACAACCCTGATGTTTTCTGTTCTTTTAATGTAATTGTATTTTTTTTTCCTCCTCATGTTTTGCTGGCATGGTTCTTCAAGATCTGAGGTGGCCCCTTGCAGAGTTCTGGCAAGGACATCCTGACATTTTTAAACAATCTAAAAACTGTGAGACAAACCCAGTCTCTGTTAAAATATCAGAATGGCTCCAGGAGATGTTGGAAAACCTGTGATATTTGCTTTGAGCATCTGTCTTTTTGACCACCTTGGAAGACCCCTTTATTCCTCTGCTGCCTACTGTCTCCGCCAGAGCCCAGGATACACCGCTACTCCCCAAACACTCTATATGTCCACTGCTCAGTTAATTTGAATGACTACTCATTACACAGTGAGTGTAAGCTAGGTATCAGTTACACAAAGCAAACAAGATGGAGACACAGGTCTCAAGAAACTCATAGTTTGGAGGGAGATACACGTGTCTACACACATAATACATGGCACCTTAATTCCTCTACCAGCAGAAACTACATGGTGTCGTGATTACAGAAGGAAGAATCTGTAGGAGTAATGCTTTTCAAATTAAAAATTATAGGAACGCTAAGCTCAAATTTTCTCTTAAGGGAATTCATTGAATCACATAGCAGAGAATTGGAAGGGAAGGTCTGGCTTCAGGCATGGCTTCGTAAGAAGGCCCTGTAATATACTAGGGCATATAATTCTCTCTGGACTGTGGTTTGACTTCACCTGTGCTGCCTCTGATTTTAAAATGAACATCTCCCGTGGCAGCAAAATGGCTTCCGGTAGCTCAAGATCTATTTCCTTTCAGCTACAAATCATTCAATAAGATGAAAATATTTTTATCCCAGCATTATGAGTGTCTTGAGATTCATGCTGTTTCAAATTGTTTAGTCCAGTGCCCACATCTGAATCAATCGCTCGAATGTGTTGCAGTGATTGACTTTGGTGTGGATCATATGTTCCTATCCTCGAGCTGGGGATAGGCTCACATATAGATCTTGTAGACAGAAGACCTGTTGTCATGTATTCCCAAACAAAAAGTATGGATGTTGGCATTAAATCCTGAAGAGATCACAGCCCAGGCTCCTTAACTCAGCCTAGAAAGTTTCAGAACAGGGGAAGACTGCTATGATTTTTTTCAGGCAGGAAGGAATCGACTACTTTGCAAGAACAAACCAACCCTAAATCTCAGGGGCTTAAAAAAAATGACTTTATTTCTTGTTTATACAACATCTATTGTGGGTCTAGTAAATTCTCCAGAGCAGTGGTAAATCGTGAGGTTGCTCAGATTCCAGGCTATATTGATTTTATTAAAACACTATTTCAATATATGCTTTCAGAAGAGGACTGGAGGATATGGAACCGCCAATTAAAAGCCCCATTTAATCACCACTAAATCAATGTCATTTCTGCCCACAACACATTGGGCAGAACTGAGCACATGCTACACAGAAACGTTCCATGTCGGTTAAATGTCCACAATCTGCCCACAGTCCATTGACCCGAATGAGTTGCATGGCCTCATCCAATAACAAGAGAATGCAAAGGAGTAAAATCATCTCCTGTGCCCAGAAAGAAAGGAAAATTAAACACAAGTGATCATTTGAAACTACTAGGAGGCTGGGCAATTAAGTTCGTGAACTTGTTGCAATGATGTTGCTAAACTTTCTTGATATCAAAGGGATTACTCATTATGAGTTTGTACCAGTTGGACAAATAGTTAACCAAGTTTACTATGTGGAAGTGCTGAAAAGGTTGCGTGAAAAAGTTAGACGAAAATGACCTGAATTTTTTGCCAACAATTCATGGCTCTTGCATCATGACAATGCACCAGCTCACACGGCACTGTCTGTGAGGGAGTTTTTAGCCAGTAAACAAATAACTGTATTGGAACACCCTCCCTACTCACCTTATCTGGCCCCCAATGACTTCTTTCTTTACCCAAAGATAAAGGAAATATTGAAAGGAAGACATTTTGATGACATTCAGGACATCAAGGGTAATACAACGACAACTCTGATGGTCATTCCAGAAAGAGTTCCAGAATTGCTTTGAAGGCTGGACTAAGCACTAATGTTGGTACATAGCTTTCCAAGGGGAGTACTTTGAAATTGACCATAGTGATATTCAGCAATGAGGTAAGCAGCACTTTTCCTAGGATGAGTTCACGAACCTAATTGTCAGACCTTGTACAATAATCCAGAGCCACTACTGAAGGGACAGCAGTAGCAGAGACAGGCACATGTGGGCAGTGCAAGAAGTTCTGGGAGCTGCATGGACGGTGGCACTTTGGGGGTGTCAAACATAGAGAACGTGGGAGAAGGGGCTGAAGAGTTGTATTTAGCACCAGGTCATGAAGCAATTGAGAGAGCAGACAGTCTTCTTGAAATCTTTTCTAGTTTACTCTGAATTTGACCAGCGTATTGATCTCAGTACTTAAAAAAAATAAATAAATGCTCTTGTCTGTTTAAACCATTGCCCAGTGAGGTTAAAAGTTATTGTTACTGTTAAAAGTCATTGTTACTAAATTTCGTCTCTCACAAATTCATCAATTTGAAATCCCAACCCCTGATGTGTTGATATTAGGGGGTGAGGCCTTTGGGACGTAATTAGGTCATGAGGATGAATGGGATTGGTGCCCTGAAAAGAAGAAATACTCTGTTTCTCTCTCTTCTCAGCCATGTGCGGAAACAGCAAGATAGCCATCTGCAAACCAGGGAATGGCTTTGCATCAGAACCAAATCTGTTGACACCTTGATCTTATGCTCCCTAACCCCCAGAACTGAGTAACAAATGTTTATTGTTTAAGCCTTCCAGTCTATGGTAATGTTTCATAGCAGCCCAAGCTAACTGGCAGCTGCCTGGGACCATGGCCACATCTTGCTCTTCCTTGATACTTCCCCCACTCCAACTAGTAGGAACTTTAACAATAGTCCACATGTAACCATTCAATGCAGAGATTGTAGGAACACTGAGACACCATACAGACATGTGTCATTTGATCATGCGTCACCTAACTGTGCTTTGCAGAGATTGCATTTCATACAAATTGAAGATGTGTGACAACCCTACATCATGAAAATCTATTGGCACCAGTTTTCCAATAGCATTTGTTCACTTTGTGTCTCTATGTCACATTTTGGTAAATCTTGCAGTATCTCAAGCTTTTTCATTATAGTTGTATTTGTTACAGAGATCTGTGATCAGTGATCTTTGATGATGCAATTGTCATTGTTTTGGGGCACCACAAATCACATTCTACAGGGAAACAGTTCATGAAAGGAAGAGGCAATCAATGTGGCAAACGTCTCATGTTAAGAAATTGTCACAGCCACCACAACCTTCAGTGGCCACCACCCTGATCAGTCTGCGGTCATTAACATCGAGGCAAGAATCTCCACCAGCAAAAAGAATATGATTCTCTGAAGGCTCAGATGATGGTTTGATGGTTAGCATTTTTTTTTAGCAATAAAGTATTTTTAATTACCATATTTTGCCATGTATAATGCACACTTTTTTGCCTAAATTTGTGAGAGAAAAATAAGGATGCATATTATACATGGGTAGTACTAATTCCACATCTATATAAATGTTTTAATTCTTTTATTTGTGATTATGAGTTAAAAGTGTAATTCTAGAAATCAATAACAATATCTGTATGCAAAATTATACCCTGGAATACCATAATCGGTTTTGTTGAACTTACGACAAACTTGCAACAACGAAGAGTTCTTGGCCTTTATGATGTATACATATCATAAATTTGTTACTTGCACATAAAATTTCTTGTACCTTGAATCTGTTCTTGTGTTTTGCAATTATTTATTACATAAAATTTCCTGTACCATAATATGTTTAAAAATAAATGCTAAAATTTATTTATAATACAAAAACCAAGTACCTAAATGTAAATAAAAATTTGAATTAAACAATTAAAGTGAAAGATTTTTTTCTCTGAAAGTTTGGACCAAAAACGTGTGTGTGCATTACACACGGGAGTGCATTATACATGGCAATATATACAGTGTGTATATTTTTAGACATCATGCTATTTCACACGTAATAGGCTACAGTATAGTGTAAATATAACTTTTATGTGTACTGGGAAACTGAAAAATTCTTGTGACTTGCTATATTGAAATATTGGCTTGATTTAGGTGGTCTGGAACCGAACTCGTGATATCTCCGAGGCGTGCCTGTATATTAGTCAAAGCAGAATGGCTTCAGAGAGTATTGGCAGCCTGATTCTGGGGCTCAGATCAGGCTCCAGTATAAGTTCTTATCATTTCATTGGATTTATCACTTCGTTGGCTAGGTAACTATAATTTCCAATGCTGTCAGTCAGGCACATGAACCAGTATCACAATTCATCTTAAAATGTTAAAAAGTGTGAAACTTCAGAGATAAGTGCCTCAGAATGAAAGAACACATGAGTATTTGATTACAATTTGAACTTGCTTAAAATTTTGTTAAGGAACTGAAATTTACACAAGAATGACCTTTAAGAAGTTCCATCAATCCACTAAGAAGGATTGAGAATGTTTAGTTTTCTAGAAGAATGGAGCAATAGGGAAAAGTAATACATTAGAAAACTAGACATAGTTTATGTAAAAATTTTGCTAAAAGTGAAAAGACTTCCAGAAACCTTTTTTTGCTGGGTGTCTCAGTTGGGAAAATGACTATCACATATGTTCAAATCATTTACTTCTTTTTACATTTACACAAGGAAAGTGTAGAAACAGACCATTTCTAACTTGGACTTATGAAGGCACATATTTTCTTTTCCAAGTTGAATATTTATAGAGCACTAACATTAATTTGCTTTGATTTGGTTGTAAGATTAATTAGTTAATGTTTCCAGCTACAATTTGATTTGGAAGATTCTTTCACCAAACGTCTGAATAGCCCTCCCTTGCTGACTGAGTCAGTATTTAGATGTCTTTAGAAGGGGTGTTGTATAACTTGAATACATTTTAGGACTTTACTAGGCTGGGTTCCTGCACATTATCATCACAAAAGATCACATTCCAGTAAACAAAAATAATCACAAGGCATGCTTTATCATTGTCTCTTTAACAGCATTAAAGGATATGTTAGCAAACTAGAATAAAAATTCTTAAAAATGTTGTTTCCTCAATTTCAGGTCTGTCACAATCCACGTTTGCTCCAGAGTCTTCGACAACAAAACGCCTCTAGTACAGCCTGTCTTCCTTTTTTTGGTTATTTTTATCACCCCATTCTGTGCTACATCTTCCTCGTAGAACCAGCCACCAGGAGCCCTGCCCGTGTAATGATGGAGTCTGGCTACTCCAGGATGGCTGGCTAACTCCTGATTTTCCTTTGTTCCTCACAGACAGGCAGTGCACAGACCTCCTGAGAAAAACCACTTTCCCCCCATTTATTTTTCTCTGGAGAAGATCTTGGAAAAAAGCTCTGAACACAAAAGACACAATCTCTATCTTACCCATGTTCCTCTACTGAATGGCAAATGCTCTTCTCTTTCTTCTCTTTGCACCACCAAGATAAGGGCATTTTTCTTTGAACAATTCTGGGAGCACAGTAAAGCTTAGGTTGGCTGTTTTGATCAGATAACCTCCTCATAAATTGGAAAAAGAAGAAACAGGACAGTGAAAGAGTTTAATCCCTGCTCACTTAACAGCCAATGAGTAAACCAAGTGAAGAGAGATGGTATATTAGGCCAATCACTCCTTAATTATTTATCACTTCCACAGTTGAAATTATCATGAGATTATCTTGCATTCTGCAAATTCTGGGAGGGTGGGTTCAAGATTTCACTGTGAAATTTGTCCTACCTTTGTGATTTTTTTTTTAATGGGCTAGAAAATGGGCAATTGAGACATCACAGTAATCTCATTAGTTCCCCTTTGTTCACACTAGAAGGACAATAAATCTAAGATCTAGGTAAAATTCCACCCTCAATATTGGAGAACCATTTATGCTTCCTGCTGGCACCTTATTTTGGGTGAATCTAACTTCACAAGCAAAGGAGATATTCTCATCTTATGTCTCCCTATCCAAATTTGCCCCAGTGATTTACATGTGAGGTTAATCATGACGTTGGTTTTTCTTCTTTGTTCTGATAAATTCACAAACAACTGTAATACACATATCCCTCCAGGGTTATCTTTCTTTTTAATTTAAAATGAAATCATATAGCAAATCTTGTTACAAAGTGCTTCATGGATCTAACCTGATTCTTATTCATCAAGCTTTTCTTCTAATCCGTCCTACGAAAAGCATTGTTATAAAAGTTTTTTCAATCTAAACTGGACAGAAAGGACTTTTTTTTTTCCTTCTGATTATCTTTGAATTCAACACATACATAGTAGACAAATTCCACGGAGCAAACTATCTGCCCTAGGAAGTGAGTCCTACAGGAAAATGGAAACCATTATGTCGTTATGTCTTTGAGTCCATGGGTGACATTCACAGAATTTCACTTAGATATTGGGCTGTATCAGCTTCAAAGAAAGAATTTCTAAGGCTGAATAGAAATAGAAATAATAGAAAATTAGAACTGCAACTCAAACCCCTTTTCATTAACTTTTGGCACTTTTTCTCTCTGCAAATCCTTCTAGAATCTATGGTGAGGGAGCTTTCCAAACCATTGTTGTGAAGGTATTAATATATGCCAAAATATTCCTCCCTTCAGTCTTTACAGGAGGTAGATAAGCTCTGAGGTAGCATTTAGCTATAGGCAGCCTTGTTGCCTCAGGCTGAAGTAAGCTTATCCATATCCTCTAATGGACTCTATAAGGATTATTATTTTCTGTTTGTCCCATGACATGAAAAAATGTGATCCACAGTAATATTTCCAAACCTACTTAAATGTAAGTCCTGCTATAATATGCAAATGGAGTAGATTTGTAATTGTCTTCTCACACTTTTATGCCCTGTGTCTGGGAAACACTTTGCCCACATGACTCACTGCCTTATTACATTCAAGTGAAGCTTCCTGGGACCATCCCGTGTAAATTAAACTCGAATCCCCACAACATATGTCCTAATGCCTATACTCTGCTTTATTATCCAGCATTATATTTATGACACACTAGACTTGGTTATTTTATTTTATTCCCCCTATTAGAATATACACTCAGAAGACATGGGTCCTATTATGTTTATTAGAATATTGCTGAGTTTAAACAGCAGCTAACCCTGAATGGTAGAATATAAATACACAATGGATACTGAATCAATTAACTTGTATTTCTTCCTTTTATCAAATATCTATTTAAAATCTTGCTCTTTTTGGGGGTGGGAGTGGGGAGGTTGTAACATTTTTTGTAACAAATTTGTCTGGAGTTTTTTATACTAATGATTATTCACAGTTTGCCTAAAATGTGTTACTCTTCCCAGGATATTGACAGCCTTTAATTATTATTTGTGATATAGGAATGACACAGAATTTAAAATTTTTATTTATGTGTTTGTAAATAAACTATTTATAACTTCTTTCTGTGATTTCATTCTTAGAAAAGCTTTTTCTTTTACAAGATGACATAACTATTTCTCTTGTTTATGTTTTCCTTTTAAAAGATTTTATTTGACATTTACATTGTGAATAATGATGAATTTTCAGTTTACAATGTAGAGTAAGAAACTAACTTTTTATTTCTCAACATAGTAAGTTTTCTCTGTACTGTTTTTATTTTTTTATTAAATTTATTAGGGGTGAAATTGGATACTAAAATTACATAGGTTTCAAGGATGCAATTCTATAATGTATCACCTGTATGTATATTGCATTGTACTTCTTAGTAAATAACCTATCCACCTTCCATGCTCTGAAATATCACATCTACCAGATTCTAGATTCTTATATGTTTGGGGGTTTACCATAGATATTCTTCTTGTGTTTTTCTGGATGATCTCTCTATTCCTGAAGCTATATCAAAATGTTTTCAATATCCTAAATGTATAATGTTTTATTAATATAGAATGAAAACTCACTTATTAAACTTGTTTTTCACATTTATTTTAAATATATTTTTAAAAATTGATTTATTTAAAAGTGATAATATTTCTTACAGATAAATTTTTAAATAATTACGTTCCTTCCAAACCACTCCTAAGAAATGTGGGAATTTTGATCTTTACATTTGTTAATTATGTTAGCGAAAACCTACATATATTCAGCATCATATTTCCCTATTTAGAGATATGGCATGCTTTTCTATTTTTAAAGTATTGAATTATACTTTATCCTTTAAATTTAAGTTTTAGCATTACGTTGTTTACTTACCTAAACAAGATTATGATTATGGAGCACAAAAAATAATCATAGTCATCATCATCATCATCATCAGCTAGCAAAAGGAAAGTAAAAATTCAGTGCAACCTAAAACATTTTCCTCCTTTATTACTAAGTCAGAGGTGAACACATGTAACATTTTACATCTCAGTATTCTAAACTTTTCTGTATGTTTAAGCCACTATTAGTACACTGTCACAGAATATACGAGTCTGTCAAAGCATTTTAGAATGTGCATTTAAACTTGAAATAGATTTTTAGAGATAGTGGGCATGATTCTAAATGATTACCTACAGTTCTATATCATATGAATAATATTCAATTGCATGTATCACTGGTTCTCAGATCTGGTCGCATATCAGAATCCTTTGGGGAGCTTTAGAAATTACAAAGGCCTAGACCATGTCCTGGCTACCTCTATGCTATTGGTGGGTGGTGAGCCCTGAACACTGGTATTTTCAAAAATATTTTAGGTGGTATTTATGTGTACCTGCTACTCTGTGTGAACCATGATTTCTTCACCAGTTCTCCATTGACTATTTGGGTAGAATTGGGCTAGATATTGTTGGAGTCACAAACAACCCAAGACCTCCCTAGATTAACCCTATGTAAAATTATTTCTTGCTTATGTTATACATCAGTCAAAGAAGGTAGGCTAGAGTCTATGCTTGTCATTAGGGCTGTTCACATATATTTGGTACTCTCTTCATCCAGGAAGATGGCAAAATTGTACTTCTCCACCCCTTGACTGAAGGCATGGGCATATAATTTGCTTTCAGCGATGCAAAGTGAACAGAAAATTGACAAGTCAGTCGGCACTTTTCCATGCTCTTTTTCTGCTCTTCCACGAGTACAAGTGATGTAATAGATAGTAGCTGCTCCATCAGTCCAGGCGTCAATATAAGGATGATTAAAACATGGAGCAGAGTCCCAGGCATCCCATGGATATTTCATATAAGTGAGAAATCACGCTTAAGTGGGTTAACCCATGGAGGGTCCTGGGGGTGGTTTATTATCACAGCAAATTCTAATATATTTTGACTAAAAAGGGAGTTCTGCTCACTGGATTGATTCAGGTACCCATGCTGAAGAAAGCTTCATCTCCATCTGATTGTCAACAATCACAAAACAGAGAAAAGGGGATGAAATGAATTGGGGTGTGTTTTTTTAAAGTTTATACCTGGACATAACACATGCGACCTAATCACCTATTTCACTGGCCAAAGAACAACCTAATTCCAAAAAGTTTTGAATTCATGACATGCTTGGTACATAGAGAGCCAGATATATTTGGTAAACAGCACTAATGGCAACCACGGTGCCAACGCCTTTCCTATGTGCAAGAGAGTAGCAAAAGAAGGATCCACAGATTTACATCAACATGTTTAGATCATGATGTTAAAAGAATTAGAATTTTTATTTGGGGATGTCAATTATTCCAGAACCTGGTGATAAATGATAGTACAGTAAATATGAGGCATAGGTGTTATTCCTATTTTTTTTAGTATCAAATAATAAATCATGAGTTGCCTGAAAATTACATATATTGTGTAGGTTTGAAGTGGGAATGTAATATAAAGAAGTAAAAACATATGGATTATTGGGCCTGGAAAATTTATGCTCAAATCTCAATTTCTTGTAGTTATTAGTTAACAAAATTGTGCCATGAACTTCTCTCCCCTAAGTATCAGTGTGTCCACCAGCAATACCTTCCATGATGTGGGGTAGTTCTTAAAGTTATGTGAGATAATGTATGTAATACATCAAGTACATTGTCTTGTCCATAGTAAGGACTCAAGGACTAGTGCCCTTTTTCCCATGCGCCATCTTTCTCCCATCCCTCCTGACCCTAATAATGCTTATATACATAAATAGGAACTGCTTATCACCTCCGAGCGCCTTCAGAAGTCAGAGAATATTTAGTGTTTTGCTATATATTTCAAAATGAAGAAAAGTAAAGGATGACATGATCAAAGTAAATAATCTTGGTAAAAGAAGGTCAGGCTACCTGGCAATAAACATCCCTACTAGATACAGGTCTTTCTCTACCTTTGTAATTGAGCTGGTTTATTTTCAGACATAAAGAAACAACAGAAAGTGCAGGCCACTATATTATGTGTAAGAGAGGAAAGTAAGATCAAATAATAGTTCTGTAGGAGCCACTGTGACACGTCCTCAGTCTCATCAAAGCAGCGGGGCATCTGAGAAGTTTCGGTTCTATTTTGCCACAAGGCATTGAGTGCCACATTCAGTAGAAAGGGAAGGTGACACCCACCCCTCAAGTACTTTCCCAACACAGACAAGGACACAGAATTCAGAATTGAGAAAACTTCTTTTTTTTTTCCTCATGAAAATTGTGTTATTATGCCTTTTGCTTTGTTTGTGACAAGGTCTTTTGCTTGTTGCTTCCAGAATAATTTCATAAAATAAATTCAAAAATTAGAACTGACAAACACTGAGTGTCCAACTTGAACTTTGCATACTTGTCTATCTGACTACAGTTATGGGGCTCATTTTCTTTTAATGCAATAAAAATGCAATTAGTTCTAAAAATCTGATTTAAGAAAAAAATAAGCTTATGATGACATTTCAGGAAATAACAACACTGGAGTTTCATCTGCACATTGAATCAGGAAATAAAAAACAGTAACGATGGTGTTCTTACTTAGGATACGTAGATAGTGGTATCTGATTATTAACTACAATTAGTTAATAATTAGGCAAGGTAATTGGGCTACTTTGGATTTCTGTCCTTGTTACTGCCAATACTTTCTCCTAATTATTGTCTTGTTTGGGGATATACATGGCTTATTTATGAAATTAAGTACAGCATAGGACTTAGAAGAATCAGCGTTATTCTGCTGGGTGACTAAATTAGTGTTCTGTACCGCCACCTGGTGGAAATGAGGACCAGGCCAAATGTCATGAATCACAAAGTTAAATACGAAGATAATACAACAAAAAAATTTCAGAGCAGGAAGGGGCCTACACAATCAGGTAACAGGATTTCCTTTCTTTCTTTCTTTCTTTTCTTTCTTTTTTAGAGGTAACAACATTGACGTGAGAAAGTGAACTACAATCCTAGACATAAAGTAAAAAAATCAGTTTTGTGAGGGGAAAAGTATGTATTCAGGCTTCAAAGAGAAGAAAGACTGCTGCTCCGTGTAAAAAGCAGTGCTAGCAGCTGCTTATAAGGGTGTTTGGTGAATTTTGAAATAGAATCATGGTATTGAAAAAAGGAGACGTGATAAAAGTCCTACTGGCTTTTGCAGGAGAACGTCCATCACAGAAAGCTCTGGGTTACATTTGAGTGAGGAACATGAACAACCTTGATGGCGTCTCAGAGAACAAAAACCAGGAAGAAATGATTTGGTTCAACTTTACATTATGTGTGGAAAGAAAACAAGTGAACTATAGCCTGAAGAAAAAAATAATAATACAAAGATCGTTACATTCAGAAAGTCTTAAGGCTGCCTTTTAGGCCTGAGACTATATTTGTTGTGTAACTTCTGATTACTGAAAATCATAGAAATTATAGGAAGTGAGGCATGTCATGAAGGTAAGGGAAATGTTTTACAAGGGGCAATAGCTAATATGAATTGAGAACATAGTGGGTTGTTGGAAAAGTCATGATGCATGTTTGCAACAGATGGCACTAGTTCATTTTTGGAAGTACTAGAGTCATTCACATCTAAGTTATTGCTATGTCATTTGATAGCGGACAGTTCTAACTTCATTCTAAAAAAAAATTGAGCGATTTGGTTGAGTTTTGGAGATTTTACAACAAGTTGAAGATGGAGACCAAACTGTGCATTTTTGCCATATTTTACTATTTTACTTCCATAAAGGGAAGAACGCGCATAAAGCTTGTGAAAAGTTGCATAAAGTTTACAGTGACAATGCTCTACAAGAACATCAGTGCCAATGATGGTTCACAAAATTCTGTGCTGGTGATTTTGATTTCGATGACGCTCCTCAGTCAGGGAGGCCCACTGAGGTTAATAATGACAAAATAAAGGCACTGATCGAGTCAAACCCACGTTACACAACACGAGAGATTGCAGAAACAATGAACTTCCATCATTCAAGCGTTCACGACCACCTGAAGAGCTGGGATATGTAAGCAAGCACGGTATTTGGGTTCTGCATGAACTCAAAGAAGTTCATTTGACAGCGAATATAAACAACTGCGATATGCTCATTAAACGCGAGGAAAATGATCCTTTTTTGGAGTGACTGATAACTGGTGACGAAAAGTGGATTGTTTACAACAATGTGGTGCACAAACGGTCTTGGTCCCGATGTGATGATTCACCTCAAACGACATCGAAAGCAGACATTCATCAGAGGAAGGTTATGCTCTCAGTGTGGTGGGATTTTAAAGGTGTCATGTTTTTTGCGCTCCTACCAAGGAAACAAACAATCAACTTGAATGTGTACTGTTGGAAATTGGATGGTTTGAATAAATCTATCATTCAGAAACATCCAGAGCTTGTTACTTGTAAAGGAGTTGTGTTCCATTGTGACAACGCAAGACCACACACAAGTTTGATTGCCCGTCAAAAATTATTGGAGCTTGGATGGGATGTGTTGCCACACCCACCATACTCGCCTGACCTTGTGCCATCAGACTTCCACTTGTTTCGCTCTCTTCAAAACTCCTTGAGTGGTATAATGTTCAATTCAGATGAGGCTGTACATCAGCCCCTTGTTCAGTTTTTTGCAAATAAAGACAGGTCCTTCTATGAATGAGGAATTATGAAGCTCACTGAAAGATGGCAAAAGGTTATTGAACAAAATGGGGAATATATCACTGATTGATCTTTGTTCTTTATATAAATAAATGACCTTTGAATACCACAGACAAAGTACGTCATGACTTTTCTGACAACCGAATATTTCTGGCACCATTCTATAAACTTTTGATATATTGACTTGTTTAAATTCTATATCAATCCTATGAGTTGGGTACTAATATTAATGCCATTACACAGGCGAGAAAACTGAGATATAATTTCTATGATTTTCAGTGTCTGGGTGGTGAACACAGAATGCAATATATAGATGATGTATTACAGAATTGTACACTTGAAACCTGTATAACTTTACTAACCAATGTTACCCCCAATAAATTTAATAAAAATTAGTTAAAAATAAATAAAAGGTGTATTAAAAAAAAAACTCCCTTAAGGTCACAATATATGAATGATAAAACCAGGATTTGAACCAAGGCCATCTGACTGAAGAGCTGGTGATCTGAGCTACTTTCTTATGCTGACACTTGACATAGTCAGGGTGATGAATCTAAGATGATTAAGTACTAAGCTTAAGCCCTATGTGGAGTGAATATCTGATAGACTTTCAAGGTAAATGATAGACTTTCAAGGAAAAAATTGTTTCTCTAAAACTCTAAGCCATGCCTTAAAGTCATGTGACAAGTTGCAACCCCAAAGGTGAGAGAGGCACTCTTTCCTTTCAGTTGTGCAGATAGAAATGTGTGACATCACACTAAGAGGACATCTGAGCACTTACTTAGGCCCATGCACCCATCTGAGGGATTTTCAAGTTCAGTTCACTTACTTCTCTAAACAACCCAATGAAGTAAGTGTTACTTTCATTCTTGCCTTATAAATAGATAAACTGAGGTATTGAAGAGCTAACATTTTTCCCCCCAAGGTCACACAGCTAGTATGAAATAAAGCTAGGGTACAAGTATTATCCGGTTCCAGAGTCATGATCCTAACCACCAAGTTTGACTGAATCCCACTATTTATAAATTTTCTACAGTGCCACCCAAATAGTGATAAAAACAAAAAAAAAATGCCTGGTAGCAAAGACATCTTATGTGCTAGCGACAGCTGACAAGACCTACTTGATGGAAACCCAATTATGGCTACTGTGGGCAGGTGGACAGGTAACTCTTATTGGGTTCTGAGGCAGTGGACACTTACATATTATGGTTTTATATAAGATAGTTATTAATTCTTCATGTCAACTCTTTATAGGTTGTCTTTTTTTTTTTTTTTTTTAGCCGAGCCATCCTGCCACCTGTTGGCAACTCAGCTTGGGCCGGACTCAAACCACTGTTGCTCAGAGCTCAGACTCTTGAGTGAGCTCTTAACCAACTGGACCACTCAGCCAGCCGTATGCTGTCTTAATATGTTGACCATAGATACCATATTTGTTAGTTCTTTTTGAGTAAAGAAAACCATCGGAGCCAAAGGTAAAAAAAGTATAAGTCAGGTTGAGAAAATACATAGCTACTGATGGAACACATAGGCAATGGCACAGATAATTTGCCAGAAGGAACTGGAACCAGGGGTTGCGACACTATTGGAATTCTTGGTCCTGTGGGCATGCTCTTTGCTGTGTCCCCCTCTCTTCTTCTCCCTCTTTTAAACCATTCTTTTTTATTTTTTTTAAGTCTCAAATTCTTCAGAGAAGGATTTACTCTGAAATATCCACAGTCCATTTATCAAAATCAGGAATCAAACCCTGATAACACACTCTTATCTAATTTGCATTACATATTCAAATTTTACCAATCCTCCCAATAGTTTCTTCAGAATTACATAATTATCTATGCATTTGTCTATATATTTGTTGTTTACTTATTTATCGGATTTTTTACAGCCTAGAGTCCAATCAAGTCTTTCTTGTGGGAAGAGTTGAACTGTCTCAAAAGATCAGTATTAGAGTGTATTCCTAAAAACTGAGCTAGTTCATTTCTAAACTCAGTGAGTTGTCAAGTGTAAGAGCTAGAACAGTTCCTACAGCTTAAGCAGCCATGCCCCCGGGTGATGAGGGAATTGAATCCAATGAGTGAAGTGGCATGTCCAAGGCATACAGCCCAGAACAGAACTGGGACAAGAACTCATCTTAAATCCCAGGCCAACAGATTCTCTTCATCTCCTGCCATTAGATTATCCCATTCTGTTTGCCCTCTGTTGCCTTTTCTGTTTTATCTACATGGTAGTGTTTAAAATACTAAGCATTCCATGATTGAAGAGCAAGTGGGTGCTTAGGAGGAAATCCAAGGGACTATGCAAGGGCGCTGCTCATTACAGCACTGAGAAATCAGAGGCAGCTCAGCAAAATCATCTCATAGGACTGACGCTGTGTGAGCTAAAGAGCGTGCGATTAGAGTCTTTAGAAGAAAGAAAGGAAGCTGTAGGTTGTTTTGTGATTTTGATATTTTAGATGATAGTCAGGACCTGTCTGTATATATGCTGTCAGCGAAAGAATAGAAGAGAAAAGAAAGCAAGACAAGACAGACAATGAAGAGTGAGGATTTAAGGCAAAAGTGAGCATGAGAATATGGAATGTCTAGATTTCATCCCCTTCGCTTCTTACCCTGGAAACTACTTCCTCCTCTTTTCCTTCTTTTTCCTCTTTAAAAGTATATTTATTTAATAAATACTATGTGCTGGGCAGAGGCAAATATGCAGAGTTCAGAACTAAATGACTCAGTTACCTTACTGTAGGAAGCAGCTATGGAAAAAGACAAATGTGGTTTAGAAGTAGATGTATGCATGTTATGTACACTGTTGCCCGCTCTCTGTGTTGAAACTGACAGTGAAAAACTTATAATTTCAACAACATGGCATAGCATCAGACTGAGTATAGACATAGCCCTACTCAGGTTGTAATAAATAAAAGAGATATTATTTTCCATTCATCAAGACAGAGAATTTCTCAATTCCGTGACTTGTAATTGTCTGGCTGTTGAATCCATGTGAAAAGCATTATCTTTCTTTTTAACAATAGTTTAATTTCTGTTAAATCACTAAACCTTCTGAGTACAAACTGCCCTTCCCACAAATTGTCACCATAAAAATCTCTGTTGGACCAAAAATTTTCAGGATCAGCTTGATATCTCTATTATATATCTATAATATCCTGATGGATGAATGGTATCATCAAACATTAGGATTTCACGGGTAAAATCCTAAATCTATTTTGCAACGGGGCAGAATTATCTTCTGCAATAAGAAAATGGGAAGAACATGCTGGTGCTATTTATAGTTTCAGATGGATTATGGGTTTCAGTGAGGTCGGGTAGATGATAGCAACCAAATCAAACCTGTGGTGTGAGAAAAGAAGTTACAAACCTAGAAACCTGAGTTTCAGGGGACATCATCATAACACAGTCATAGGTATAATAAAGACAAGGATCAAATTACTAGGCTTAGATACTAGTAAACACTTTGATCAACAAACATTACACAAACTTAGGATCCAAGGAGAGGCAATCTGATGCAGGATTTATGAGTAGTGAGAAGAGCTTCTCACATGCTTTATTTCTAAGGCCAAGATTGGGTTCACGATAGGTGCCGACTCATATCTGCAAGTGGTGATCAGTGCAGGAGTTATGTCTTGTTTAGCTTCCTGTGTACCTAAGAAGCTAGAACATCACTTACATATACATATAGTAAAAGCTCAATGTGATTACATGGAATGAATACTAAGATGGTTGCAACAAATGTAATCATTAACTTTATATTGATCCTGAGCAACTAGAAAAAATAAAACAAAACATAAAGTCAGTAGGAGGTACACCTTTGAATGATACCATCAAAATGATTATGAAAACCAAAATTGAAAAAAAATTAGGAATTAAAGGGGACAAGTCATGTATATGGCACAATCAAGTTAAAAGATGATGGTAACTAAATTATTAAACAATGTGCTAAATATATAATATAAATTATGCCATTTAATCCAACATAAACCTTATTTCAAAGGAAGATAATATTTTTATTTGTATGTGAGGAAATTGGAGACTTTTGTGACAACATTCTTTGCTCGTGGTCACAGAGCTACAAAGTGGTTACCCAGAAATCTATTGTAACTCAGGTTTGCCTGACTTCACAAGTCTGGTCAGAATTCACTCGTCTAAAAAAGGAGATCCGCATTCTCCATCAGGCTTGGGGAGTACGATTTGGCAAGTGTGGGCCTCAGATTTCACTGAGAAATACTGTGTTTCCTGCTGCTAAATGCTGCTTCTATGCAATTTACAAATCCTGTGTTATCAAAGTGCTCTGTTCCAGAAGTAAGTTCCTCATTAGCTACCTAGGCAGCAAGCTGGATATATTATCACTCAAAAGCAAAGATAAGCTCCCACTTGGGTGATGCAGGGAAATGGAAGAGGGACCAAGTTAACTTGTATGCCTGAGGGCATCACTAGGATAAAGCGTATTCAAAACAGAGCTATATTAAGATATGTTAACTCACTACTTCTGAGGCCTAAATGTATAAATATACATTTGAGTAGAATATATATCCACCTCCTATTTTGCTTTTGAGGGAACAGAGGTTGGAGTAGGTTAGCTAGTGGTTAAGTGATTATTTGTTTTATTCATAAACGACAGCAATTATAATATAGCAGGAGGTTGCGTTAGGCAGATTTCTAAGATGGCTTCCACTGATGCCCTCCTCATGGTCTTAATGTGCTTGGGGAATCCTTTCATTTGAGTGAGGGCTGAACCTAAGACCTTGTTTCTAATTAACAGAATACAACACAGATGATGAGATGTTGCTTTCATGATTAGATTGCAAAAGATTATAACTTCATTCCTGATGGCACACCCTTCGGTGCCATTTTCACTTAAGCACGTTAATAAAGCAAGCTGTCCTTAAGGAGAAGTCCACATGGCAAGAAGCTAAGGGTGGTTTCCATCCAACAAGCATCATGAGATCCGCTCTCCAATAACTCTTGAGAACTCATTGCTGTCAACTGCTATCTAAGTGTGCCTGAAAGTCTATGCTTCTCCAGTTGAAACTTTAGGTGAGACCTCAGCCCTGGACAGACATTGATTACTGCCCTGTGAGAGGCTATGAAGCAGAAGATGCAGATAAGCTGTGCCCAGATTTGCGATTACAGAAACTTTGAGATAATAAATATTAGTGTTGTCTTAAGCCCCTACATTTGGGGTAATTTGCTATGCACCAAGAAATAATGAATACAGAGGAATTTATTGGCAGTGGAACTGTACGTCAGCAATCCTACTGTAGAATTAATTGTATTTATTTAGATTGGATATATATCAGATCTAATCTCAGCCATCTGCAAAACCTGGTGTGGACCCAAGAGCTGTTGCAAACCACTGTTAACTATCTTCTGCATGTATCTTACAAATGTGATATTTCGTTTCTGTAATCTCCATTTTGCAGCCTAACCTAAAGAAAGTACACACAGCCTTTAAAAAGGAGGAAGATTGAAAACTGAAATGGAATGTGAAAACATGAATTCAAAGAAAAAAAATCTTGTGTTATAGCCTGTAACCGTGGTAACACTAAAAACTCCAGTACTTGGGGTTCTTCCCAATATACTTTTGCTATAAATTATAACTGCAACACATTATAAAAGAAAAGTTTGAGTCAACTTACATTACTAAGTTTGGAACACATTCTTTGTGTAGAGTTAATTGAAAAATTACTTTTAAACAATAGATAATTATGTTAAATCTTATTGTGTTAGTACATAATTGAGAAAGTGGGTAACAAAAGATACATGCTTTGTCAAAGAGAGATGGAAGTTAAATATTTGATTATATGAATATTTTCCTCTTACTTTTTGTACTAAATTAGTTTTTAACCTCTTACAGGAAATGGTAAATAGTCAACGAGTTGTTATATTTTATAGGGTTATATAATTCAATTTCATACCTTAAACGGTATTTCTTTGCAGTTTCCCTTATCAATCTAATCTGCCATAACAGGCATTGAAAAAAAAATGCTCAATAGATAGCTTCCTTTACTTCAGAATTCCACATATTCTTAAATATCATAATATTCATTGTGACTACTTAAAAGCAATGTATTTTTATGCAGATTCCCCTCAATAACTCTCTCAACAATCCTCTGTAGTGGTATT
>NW_017732679.1:154486-175608 GCF_001890085.2 Hipposideros armiger | reverse complement strand
ATATATATGCATTCAGAGGCATATAGAAGATAAATAACTTTCCAAGGTCAAATAGCAAAGGGTAATTCATACACAGAAATCTGGTCTCCTAGTCCACTCTTTTAAGTTTTATGTCATGTTGTTTAGTATCTACACATTGAACATTTATCTTTTATCTATATTGCTTCCTCTCTCTCTTCTACTCCTCCCCTCTCCTACCCCTATCTCCTCTCTTTCTTCTCCCTTCCTCTCTCCCTCTCTCTGTCTCCTATTTGCAAACTTTGCAAGCCTATCTTATTTTTCTGCTTTTCCTGGTTATTTCAGACTCTCAGTTCCTACCTATAATGAGTAAACATGATTTCACAAAGGTTTCCACCTCCAGTAACATCCATCCCCCCTCATTTATTTTGATATCTATCATTAACTGAAATTGTAAAACTTTGAGCAAACTTTGGCTGAGTTCATGGGGAAGACATCAGTTTGGTGTTTCCCAAAACTGGGTAAAAAATATTATACATGACAGACTCCTGCCCTCATTCATTACATCTATGTGTGTACCACCTCTACCTGGAACTGCTAATGTCCAGTAATCCTCTTCTTCCAAATATTTGAGGTAGAAGGCTGAGAATGAAGTCTATCAGGGAGAACTTTTAAGTCTTGATGTAGATTTCAGCCTAATGGCTATGTTGGTCAATGCTGTAGCATAGGACAGTCAGTAGGACCAGAAATAGAAAGCTAGACTATATGGGTTGAAATCACAGCACCTCCCTTTTATCTGGGCGACCTTGGGAAAACCACTTACTCCTCTCTGAACCTCAGTTATAGTTATGAAACAAAGAAAATGTTTTCTACCTCCTAGTTTCATTATGATAATTAAAAAGGCATTGATATCAAGTGCTACATTAGTTATTTGTAAAATAAAAATATGAACATATACATGAGAAAGTAGAAAATATCAATGAAAGAACTGGACACGAGATAGAACATGCAGTCAGATTTAGATCTCAAGACCCCAGTTCCTGAAACCAAAAGATCTAGTGTGAACTCTCTCTAAGAGACATTTTCACACCACTACCATAAATTCCCCATTTTTTAAATTTAAAATTTAAGTGATTATGGATGAGTTTGTCTTCCTTGCATCTAGATAAGACTTACCTGACTAGAACATAACATAGACTAAGTGAGAGGATTCAAATTGGTTACTGTTGATAAAATGCTCAACACAATGTATAGCATATATTGGGTTGTCAGAAAAGTCATGACATACTTTTTTTCTATGTTGTTCATTGCAAAAATGTGTCATGACTTTTCCAACAACCCAATAGAACAATTTTAAAACAGTATAGCACTGTTTCTTCTAGTCCATCTTTACTAATATTTAATTCTAACATAGAAACAAAATCTATGATTTTGTCAATCCCTGTTCAAAAACGCCAGGGTTTCAATATCACATAATGAACAAACACCTCATCTTAGTTCAACAATCTACCCCCTATCACTAATCGATCCCAAGAAAGCTAATTATTTTATTTCCCTGAAAGGGGCTCAGCTGTGAGTCACCCATCCTTATCTACCACACATTCTGCTTCTTTGTCTATTCTTGATTGCTCTGGCTTCTGAAGAAGAAACATGGTTTTCCCTGTGCTCTTAACTATTTGCCTTATATCCTTGACACAAATGTATGCAGCTTTGCTTTATTGGAAATTTGTTTATATGTATATTCCATATAACCAAAATGCCTTGCCCAGTCAAGTCCAAATAGGCTGTTGTCCTATTGTAAATTCTCAAAATCAGAGTCACCACTGTATCTAACATTTTAATGTGAACAGGACCAAGAATCAAGAAATTTTACAAAGGCCTATCATTTTATCACTCACTTACTTGAGGTAACTCCTTAGATGAGGTTTATTTCTCTTCCTATGTCCACCTGCCATGCGTCTTAGTTTATCAGAAGGTTTGGGAAACCTGCATGCATACTAAGCTGTAGTGCTCGCCTTCAGCCACACTCCTGAGCATAATAAGGTTGGTATTATGAGTGCTAGGACCCAGGAAGCTGGCTCTGGAGGGCATTTCAAATTCTTGAGCATCTGCTTTATTAAACTGCTCCCAAAATGTCATGTTAGCATTAGCACCTTTATCTGTTTATACGCAAGATTTTTTCTCATTAAATGTCACAATTGTGCTTGATCCAGCTTCCCATTTTATTCATATTATATAGTGATTTATTACGGGAAATTATTTTAATGTGTTAATAAAATATTTATGAAAAGTACAGAACATATCAAAATTGTCAAAATTAAAAACAATAAATGAATAAAAATACATTTTTTAAAAAGTTGATTTTATTTTCCCATTTTGATGTTACTTTCCAGTGAAAACAACCCTATGGATTGGTGAAATGAAATCTGCTTTTTTCTGCTAAATATTTTATTTTTCTGGGGCAAATAAAATATCTTATTTTGAAAATTGGAACTGTATCCAAGTCATGTCAGTCTAGCGGGGGAAAAGTATAAAATGCAGATGCTAAGGATGGTGAAGCTAACTGAGTAATTTGACAAACTCTATCTAGATGAACACCTTTTTCAAAACATTTAGTTACAGTGATCTCAGATAGGGACGACAGATCCGTTTGTAAACAGCATTTTCCTGGGGATGTAGCGCCTCTGTGATCTGGACCGCTCTTGGTTCATTGAGGAAACATGAAATGGAAACAGAAAGGACAGTTATTCCTGCCCGCTTTCCTAAATTGCCCACTTTGGCGATACAAAGAAGTAACTGAAAGTTATAACTCAATAATACTGTCCAGGGCCGGCCGAGTGGCGCGATGGTTAAGAACTGGCTTGGGACGCCAGAGGACCCCGGTTCGGATCCCACATATGAGGGCCAGTGACACTGCCGTGAGTCACCGGCGACGGCGTAGGCTGCAGCCCCTGTGGCAGTGGGTTGCCATGGGCTACTGTATGTAGCCAGCAGCCAGCGTGAGCAACCAGTAGCCGCAGTGAGTGGCCAGCAGCCGCAGTGAGCGGCCGTCCAGAAGCCGGCGACTGATCTGCCTCACCCGGGAAGAGCGCAATGATGGTGCCAACTTGGGTCAGTGAAGCAACGTCCTCCACAACTAGACTGAAGAACACAAGGACAGCAACTTATCTGTTCCCCTTCCCCCAATTCCCCAGCGCTGCTCCCATCCCCCAATTCCCCAATAAAAATCTTAAAAAAAAAAAATAGAAAAAAATAATACTGTCCATAAAAGACTAAACCACTGTAGATGTTTGTAGAACACTGGGTAACATGCCTTTATCCTTCTTGTGTTTTCCACTTCGTCATACATGTCACCCAAGTTCAAAAAGCACCGCAGAATGATTTTTGAAAACTATTCATTCAAAAAAATTTTTTAACCATCATTCTATTTTCTAAAGTATATACTTCATATTACCTAGTAGAGCCCAGAACACATCAATTCCAATGAACTGACAAATTTCTAGAAGCATGGGTAAGTAGTAAGAAGTGTGCTGGCACTGAAAGACCTTGAGAGTGAAGTGGACCCCGTTTCTAATTTCATCTCTGCCATCTACTACCTGGGCGAGTTATTTCACCTTTCTGATTATTGGATGAGATATCTGTAATTTGAGATACTTATTTATTTATATTGTTATTACCTCTCAGAAATGGAAAAATAGTTTTCTCATAGGCAAAATAGAACCAACAATGTTTTCCTGGAGGACTGTCATAGGACTAAATACATAATATATTCATAGTATATTCACAACGAATATAAAGTTCCTTGTGCCATTCTTGGAACAGAGTAAGCGCTCACCAAATGTTACCTTAATTCCTCTCTGACCCCCCAGATCTAGCTTGTACCTCTTGGGATTTTCCCCTTTTAAAGTTAAAGTCAGTGCCATTCCAATAAAACAATATTGGATATGTATTATAAAATATTGGATATCCTGTGCAAACTCAAAATTAACATGAAATTTCCTAGGAAGAATTTCACTGCTGGAAGTCTTGGATTTCCTGGCCCATTTACTTTCACCGCCCATCTGCAGTTTGTATCTGCTAAGAAACAACCAGAAGCAGATGCTAAGCACAGTTTTTAGAATATTTGAATATACAAGTAATTAATGCAAGTATAACTTTCTAAGACAAACTATAAGCCCACCCTCCAACCCCACCAACCAATTTCTTGCAATTCTACAGCATCATTTCTACTCTAGGGTGAGGAGTGTGTATTTTCCATAGAAATGACATTCAGCAACATCCTGTTTGCCTGATGTACATTAAGGAAGCAAAGATAAGACAGTCTGTTCCATTCACGTATACCTGGTACATCTTTCTCAGAAGTGTGAAAGATTAAGCACAAGGACGGAACTGCAATTTTGAAGACTAGAAATAACAGACTTGTATGATATAAAGAAGAATACCATTTGTTTTCCAGTGTTTGCAACATCACTGATATGATATGTACATTGTTGTCTTTTCACATCTGTTTTCCTGTTTCTCTCATAGGAGTGATCTGTATGGACTTGCTTTGAAATGTACTTGCCTACAATGTAGCTAAAGAACATGAGTGAGAGAAAATACTGTTTTTAGCTAAAATAAATCCAAATAGTTGGCAAAATACTGTTAAATTGTAGTCTTCTGCCCATGTCAGTAGGTGGTTTTTCCAAATGCATGCCTTATATTTAGATATGACAGAAAGCTTTATCAATGATACTGTATATTATCTAAATGGTTCCACACTTTGATAAATATGTAACTTAGGAAGTTATTCCTCTTACTTAAATTTATAATTTTTGGAAATCATTTTGTAATAGAGTTTGTTAAGCTGATGGCTAATGAAGGCGTGTGCTATAAGATACATGTATTGGGCTCGTCAGTGTTCTCTATTCCATTTTATCAATTGTAGTTTCTTCCTTATTGGCAATGTGATTCCATTTTAAAAACAAGGCACCTTTTGAGAAGGTAACAGTGGAATAGGATAAAAAAAAAGTCTTTCTTCAGTGTCAAAGGAATCTGAATTCAAATTTTAACACCACCAATGCCAATGTGTGTCACCCTTGGTCAAGTCTCTTTTCCTCCCTGATCTTTAGTTTCATTAACTGTGTAATAGGCCAGTGGCTTGGGGGCATGACAAATTACCTCCATATTGAAGGGCTCTAGAAGAATTCAATGATTATTTACACAGTTCCTAACATAATCTCCTGTTCATAAACAAGGTTCCACAAATGTGAATCCCCTATTTGCTTTCCTAAGGGATTTCTGAAAAGCCATTTTCTTTCATGATTTTATGCTGAGCTTATAGATGAACTGTTTTAGTTTATTCTGTTTCACAAGAGAAAACAAAACAACAACAATAAAAAAATACTCCTTTCATACTTGAAAATTAAAATTAGAACAAAGCACTAGCCTTGGGTTAAAAAGAGATTGTGTAAGTTTTATCAATGCTCCCAACTTCCCTTTTCAGAATTTGTTAACAAATTCCATAAGATCAATGTGTTTTAAGGAATGAAATACAGCATAATATGACAACCTGTCTTGCAAACTCTTAGATTTAATTAACCAGTGAAACAAATTTGCAGCCAACCTATTTAATGATTGTATCCCAAAGCTTTGCCAAAGCACAGTGCAGACAATATAATCCTTCCATAGTAAAATCTTGTTTCATATAGTATTTTTTCAGTTCCTTGCAGAATATTCATGAAATATTATTTTTCTGAATTATATTTATTTGTACCGAAACATGTCAGAATCAAAATGATCGCGTCATTGGTTGCATTCATGAATAGTGCCATCACATATTTACGTAGGCTCTCAGGAATAGCAGGTTTAAACCTGAAAACTACCAATACATATTGTCTTAAAGATAACTGTACACTCAAATCACAACAATCCATTTTGCATACTGAAAGCTGGCTACTCCAAAAATACCACCTTTGAATTTAGGAATAGTAGAAATAAATGCTTTCAGTGTTAATGCTGAGGATTTCAGTTCTGACAATAAAACTCAGCATTTTGATTTTAGTAAAGTGTCCTGAAAAGCAGCACATACTTCTCTGGGTGACATATCATCAGTCACTAATTACTTTAATTTGTCATCAAAGAAATCAATCAACAACCCCTAATCCTATATGCTTATTTATACTATCACCTTGGGATTCACATTTGCACAGATATATAATAATTGAATTTAGAGACATAAGAAAGAAGGTAAAATAAATTGCACGCCAACTGAATGTAGGGATTGAGTATGGGATGTCTACACGTCATCACATCTTATGTTCTGAAGAACCCTTATTTTAGATAGGTATCACCATTCTAACATCCTGTACAAATCAAATGAGACACATTCAGACACATTTAGTAAATGGTCAAAGGTCATATACTTCATAAGAGTTGGAGACCTGATTTAAATATGCATTTTTCATGTGACTCCAAACATGAGTTCTACCTGGCCATGTGATCTTAATGGAAAACAGAAATAGGTACATGTGGCCCACACAGAAAGAAACTAAGAATGTAAATTAACACTGATGTGTCTGGCTCTTTACTGATGAATAATTTGTTGCAACGATTCCTCAAGTAATTAGAGTGAGGGTGTGTAGATTAGCTGACTGAGATTGCAACATGTCAAAGATTGTCCGTGTCTTCTAAGGGAGAAAAAATGTAGGTAGTGAATAGAGCTGAGCTTTGAGTTAGACAAAAATGGATTCCTGTCGATAACGTATCATGTGTCCTTGGGCAACTGACTTAACTTCATTCTGCCTCTATTTCCTGACCTTTAAAGTGGGAGGTCAAAATCAAAGAGAATTATTGATAAGTGTCTCTCAGGGTGTTTGAGAAATGAATGAAAGACATCGGTAGCCCCTTACACAATTCATTATACAGAGTAAGTGTTTGAATTGTATTCACTCCTTTCGCCTTCTCTGCTCTTCTTAATATTTTGTAAAGTTGTCCCTTTCTTTTGGCTCCTGTGAGATGGCTACAGTTTTATTTTTAAACAAGGTTTTTTTCTCTT
Organism: Hipposideros armiger; assembly: GCF_001890085.2. Classification (NCBI taxonomy): domain Eukaryota; kingdom Metazoa; phylum Chordata; class Mammalia; order Chiroptera; family Hipposideridae; genus Hipposideros; species Hipposideros armiger. The sequence goes on along the minus strand of NW_017732679.1, from coordinate 168,614 downwards.
GGCAGGCAAAGCAGTCATCACAACTTCATCTAATATGCATACATCTCATCCAAATACGTATTTGTTCCCAGCATCCGTGCTTACTAGAGAGATATGGTTAACAACATGCTAGCCATTTGGAATAATACAGCCACACATTATATAAACGCCTTTGGTTCCCAAGTGTTGGACCTATTTGTTGAATGTATGAGAGTGTAAGAAGTATACACATAAATAGTTGTAGCAATGAAGATATGCAAGGAAGAAAAATGCCACCAGAACTACATGTCTTGCAGCTTTGCATTCCCATTTGGTGCTCAATATGTGAAATAATAATAATAATAATAATAATGTAATAATAATAATATTGTGCAAAAAATAGATTAGTGTGAGTCTAGAATTTCCAAAACTCTGCTGTTAAAGGGGGGGAAAAAGAGCATAGTTCTACAGTTAAACTAAAAACACAGAGAAGGTAATCATTTTCAAATGAAGTGTGGACATATTTCATATTCTTGTCAGTGTTCTTCAAGCACTATCGTTGAGATGGTTAGGAAAGAATTGAGGGCCAAATAAATTGGCATTTCTGGAGCTAAATCATGGACTATGGAGAGAATGAAAAGAAGAAAAAGGACAGCAGAAAAGCTGAATAGACTAGATGGGTGCACACTGCATGAGGTCCGAGTGACAACAAAAACTTCCTGATCTCACAGCTTTTTTCCTTCCTGAGACACCCCTCAGCAGATTTCTGTATGCATTTGATCAGCACTTTTGAAAACTGATGAGGATCTATTTAGATATTAAACACAAAGGAAGTTCTGTATCAAAAAGTGTCCGAAATGAGGAATTCCCCGTATGTGATGTTAAAAGATTTCTTTACAGCATGATGACCAATGGCCTTGACTATACTAAAATCATTGTTGAAATCCAAAATAGATATATGGGAGGCAGGTTTCTAAATTTGCTCAGAACAGAATTCCTCCACTGCATTGTTCTGTAAGATGGTGACACCAGAAGATACGCTCTGAGAACTGTGCTTTAGACACCTCACGTACAGACATCATGTGTAATCATTATATGCTACAGCCTGTGGTTCTCAAATTCAAGGATGTTCTGCCTCATGCCACACACCTCCACATAGGCTGTCTGGAAATCAAAGTTGGTATTTTGGGGTTGTCACAATAGCTGGTTGGAGGAGATGAGCAAGGGTCTATATAGTTTTCTAAGATGCAGATACTAAATATGCTACATTTCCACCCATGAAAGGACTCCCCCCACCACCGCCCACCATCCAACTTCCCTGGCCCCTGATGACAATATTGACCCTCATTACAAACACCCGGTTAAACACATATTTGAGGATGCTTTTTAGGGACAGTCCCACTCAAACTACTTGATGCTTGCTGGGGTCAGTTGTTAATTCTTTCTATACCTCTTAGACAATGGTTGATTATATCACATAAACAATATCCATATTTGGTGCTGAGGGGCACAGGTTAAAGAATATTACAAAAGGCAGAAAAGAATATTTAGAATATATTAAGTTGATGAGATCACAGAAACACTGGGCTTCCAAAAACCCCTTTCTGATCATGTTAATTCACTTCTCTGAACCCATCACTGAATCTGTAATATGAATAGAAAAAGTGAAACTTCCTTAAGCTGATCTGTAAGGCCCTTCCAATCTGCCCGTACTCCTTTACTGTCTATCAGCCTCCTCCCAGAATTTCTATGCTCTAACCAATTTATTCATTGCTTCCCCTACAAATCTTTCATTTTCCTGTCTCTGTGCTGTTGCCCACGTTGCACTTTCTGCCTCGAATCCCCCTCCCCCAGTCCCTTTCATTTCCCAATCCAATCAATTTTACCATTCCAAGCCCTGTTCAAAGGCCAAAATATTCATGACAGCTCCCCTCATTCCATTTCCTAAGAATAGGGAATCATCACTCCCTTTTTGAATCTTACTACTCTTGTTTTCTGTGACTTTATGATATTTGACATTCTCTATGTTGTGTTATAATTATTTTTCTCATATCTCTATTCTCTAAGTTAGAAATACTTATAGAAATGCTTTATCATGCTCATCTTGCAGCCTTGGAGCACTGCAGAGTTTCCACCCACATGGTTGATACTTCGTCATTGCTAAACTGATCACAAGGCCTTGAAAAGCAGGCCCACGGAGCAGAGGTGACTGAGGAAGAAGGAAGGGAGCTTACACTGGATAGCAACCGTGCTTTTCTGGGTTATTAATATTTGTTCCATGACTTCTGAATTCATTGGAGCTGCATTTACATGAATTTAAACAAGTTGAATTGAAGCCCCTCTTATCAATCCTACATCAACCCAGTTATGAGCCTAGGACACGCCATCTTGTCTAGAACGGACCAATATGATCTGAAGTACATTTGCAAGTTATTCATCCTATGTGAGGGTCTTTTAATCTCTAATCCTTGATCACGTGTCGTACTCAAAAAGCTATCAACCTTGAATCAATCTCCACAAATTGTTTCATGAAACTTTTCTCTGCTTTTGTAATTAAACAATTGGTTATTGGTGTCTCCTTCCTTCAAAATTGTTAGGTTATTCGTAGTTCTTCCCATAGTAATGATCCTTCTACTTGGAAATACCAACAGTTCTCGTATTCACTTCTTCAAATAAATTAACATTCTTTTCATAACTTTTCTTATACTGATCCACGTTTTAATTCTTTCCATCATCTCTACCGCTACTATATCAAATGTGTGTTCTATTATCTGGGACAAGGTTCTTACCAAATCACTATGTTGAATGACCCGGTTTGCAACTGGATTCTGAAAACTATTGGTTAAAAGCCAATAAACTGAATGATTCTCTGACTCACAAAGTATACAAAAATAAATAAGTTCTAGTAAAACTTTGAAGTCATCAGGGGAAAGGAGTTAACATATTTTTCAACATGTAATACATCACTCTTTCCTGATACTCATCTTATTTTCCAGGTGCACTAGTCATGCTCTGCTTTACCAGATGCATGCCTGGCGCACACTTCTCCTTTTAATAGCTATTAGTTCTGCATGGCTGAGCCTAACTATCAAAAACGATTGGAGAGAGATGGGGTGACAATATTGGAAAGAATTTTCTAAAAGGTTGCGAATTGTGCTTCAAAAATGAGGCAGCAAATTCACTCTTTCTCTCATTATAAACCATCCTATCCAGTAAAACCTGTGCCTTGTATTCGTTCATTACAAGTCCTGCTGTCCTGCACGGACCTCTTTGAATTTTGTGGGTAATGCCAAAAAGAAACAAAAATACGTTTTCTCCTCAGCATCCCTGATAGTTTACTGCTTTCTGCGTTTTGACATTTAACAATGATCTCACCTTCAACAGTGTTAGGTCACTGAAGCAAAACACATAATAAACCCAATCAAGATCCTGTTTTCCTCTTTTGACACAGTCCCTTTAAATACTTCTCTCTCTGGCATTTGCAATCCTTTTTATGGAAAAAGTAATTTTGTGGATTCATAATACAATAGATCTTTATAAATAACTTGATTTCCATTTGTCTTTCTAGAACCGGTGTTACATTTATATTTTGGCACACCATTATTGACACAAAATATAAAACACATCTAGTGGGCTGAATTCTGCCCCCTCCCAAGTCCTAACCCTGGTACCTGTGAATGGGATCTTATTTGGAAAGAGGGTCTTTGAAGATGTAAGTTAAGGGTCTTGAGACAAAATCATCCTAGATTTATGATGTGCCCTGAAACCAATGAGTGTTGTACTTATGAGATTAAAGAGCAGGGGATTCGAGGGGCAGAGAAACAAGGAAAGACCATGTGCAGAGAGAGGCAGAGATTAGAATTAAGTGTCAACAAGGCAAGGGGTGGCAAGGATCGCCAGGGGCCACCAGGAGCTAGAAAGGAGGCATGGGACAGACTCTCCCTGAGAGCCTTGGGAAGGAACCAATGCTATTGATATCTTGATTCAGGTTTCTTGCCTCCAGAACTGTGAGAGAATAAATTCATGTTGTTTTAAGCCACCCAGTTTGTGGCGATTAGTTGTGGCAGCCCTAGAAATAATCAAGAAGTGGAAAACATATACAACGTGGAAAGTTTGCTAAATAAAGTGAGCAAAGGAACTATATCAAGAAAAGATGTACTTTCAATTCTAGCTTAGCTTACCTCAGCACAGAACTTTACATAAATTACTGAAATCATCCCAGTCTTATTTGTTCATAAAATTGGAATGAAAAGAAATCATCCTCATGGAGTTATTGTGGGAATAAAATTACTTACATACCTGTCTAGAATTTTGTGGTTTTTGTTTAAAATATAATTGATATTTCTTATCAAAAAATATTTTTCTCAGAACTTTTCAATAGCTCATTGAAACACAATGTGTAAAATGCACATGCAAATTAATATTCCTTTCTTTAAACTCTCCTTAATTTGAGAACAATAACTGCCAAGACAATCAGTGATCTCAGAGTCCTTAGTTGAAGTCTTTTCTAGATGGTAAAGCATTTGTGCAGATAAAGATATTTCCTACTTCTTAGCCACGATTTTCACATCTGATTTTGAATATGCTAGGGAGATGATATAATTACAAAAATTAATTAGTAGTCAGCAGAATAAAGTCATATTTCTTCACATTAGCAGTATGTCAGTACCAAAACACTGAAGCTTTCAGAGAAACGAGGTCACAAATATGCTTATTAGGTCATACAACTAAATGAAATGTACCATTTTTGTTGGTACACTGATTTGCAAAAATGTAAGATGAAGGGGATGAAGATTCATTCGGTTTGTAAAAATCTTTTATTGCCAATTAGATAGAAGCACAGAAAATTCAAATTAGAAACAATTAACTCTCTTTCTCACAAACATTAATAATAAAAGAGAAGATACTTGAAGGAATAATGATATTAAGGAGCTCTGTTTGGGGGAGACTTGAGTATCAGATATTTTTTTCCATAAAAGTAAGTTAAGAGGAAAAATAGCAGGGTTGTTTGTTCTAGAAAGCCATCAGTTAGTCTTTCTTGCCAGCACTAGTGATGGATATGTATTTCCCACGTGCCCCAGCACCCCATTTACCTGCGCTTTACTTCTTTGTATCCCCCTAGGCTGAGATCCTTAAGGGCACAAACTGAGCAGCGTCAAGTTGAACCATGTAGGAGCCTGAGACAAAGGAAAAATCACGAACAGCAATCCTCTCTTTGATACTTGGTATTTTGTTATCTCACAATTTTTACACTGGTTTTCATTTTTTTAAAGGCTGCATTAAACTATTACTGATCTTGAATGTTGAGGTTTTTGGTGCTTCCTTAAATGACATGCTCTTGGAGAAGACTTAAGGTAAAATTCAATGTTTACAACACTCAGTATTGGTTTGGGGTCTCCTGTTATTTTCTATATGCTTTTTCATAATGTGATAATGTGTTTATTATGTTGAGCATCAAAACTGCTTTAAATAGGATTAGAGGTCCTTAGTTAATCAGAATCTAAAACCATGTCTGCCTAGAGAAGTGATGACTATTGTATAGGATAGCAGAGTATCATGTATCTATTGAAAAATTAGTCTGTGCAAGAAACAATATATGCTCATTCTAATATAACTTAGCAATAGTAAATTTCTAAAAAAAAAAAATCTATTTGTTCCTGCAATTAATGAAGCAGGCTGACAGAGAAAATATGATTTAGGGTTTGCATTTTTATAGAACACTACAGATTACACATTATGTTAAAAATATATTGAATACTAACAATGGTAAATCCTATGTCAATTACTACTAATGGCTTTCAGACCATCATAACTAATGTCTCCTAATTTAGTTTCGCCTCTTCATTGGCTTTGTATAGGTCAGAAAAAATAAAAATGTAGAAAGTGGAATCACATAACCTATGATTGTCTGACATTAATTCAATTATTTAATCAAAAATTGTAAGAATATGCTCTATGAAAGTATAGTCCTCACAAAAATGAATATGGCTTAATTGTAAACAAAATTCTTGGAAACAAGAGTATTGAAGAATGGGAGGGAGAGGTTTATAGTAGTAGTATATAAAAAGTAGCAGTCAAAAAATTTTACCTAGTTCAGAGGAGTGCTGTGAAAATGATTCTTGCCTCAGAATCTTATCTCTTAATCTCAAAAGTCAAGAAGGTCTGTAAACTTTCAATTACAGAGAACTCAACCTCGCAACAATAAAAATTAATAAAAAACAAAAGAGCAAAAAAAACAAACACATTCTAAGGAATAGCTGCAGGTGATTTTACCATGTGCATTTTGGCAAAGAGTGAGCCTTCCTTGAATGTAGTTTTGTATGAATCTCTTTAATTATTAAGAGAGGCACAAATAGTTATAAATATAAAAGCATGAATATATTTCTTCTGTAAATTCTGAAATTTGTGCAGTTTGAAGAGAGATTGGGAATTTTCTAGATATTTAATACACTACTTCTGGAACTAGACAGTGTAGACCAAACTAGAGTATGGATTGATATGGAAGGAAGCAGAAAAGTATACCTAGAAAACAAGAATAGAGTCCAGACACAAAGAGTCAAATTTTGCCTGAAGCTTTTACCAATGAGAGGGGATTGCAAATTAATTTAACAACTACATCACACATATTGACTGTCTTGCTTTTCTATTGCTGCAGTATAAGCCATAACAAAATGTAGGGGCTTAAAACAACAAATGTTTTTCTTATCTCTTGCTAATCTGTGAGATGATTTGGCTCAGCTTGTCAGTGTTTTTTGCTCTATTTGATACTGGTGGGGTCAAGTTCCAATAGGCATAACATATCAGGCTATCAGGTCAATGTAAAAGCAGCCTGCATGTTCAAGATGCCTCACTAACATGGTGGGCATTTCGTCCTGGCTGTGGCTAGGAGCTTGGATTTAAATGACAATCAGAGCAAGTCCAATACAGAGTTGGCTTTGACCTTGGGTAAACGGTGTTAAGGGGCTTGATTTCTTGGAACTTTTGTTTCCTCGTTTATTAAAGAGATCCTAATATTCTAGTGGACATTTCTTATCTACCAACATAGCCACTATTTTCTAACTCTTCTTATCTAACAACATCCAAATTTGGTTTGGGTAAACTAAACATCCTTTCCCCAAACTGCCTAGAGTGGATCCTTTGTGATTTAACTGTTTATCACAATTCATTGTTCTGGCCAAAATGATGGAGTCAGCAGTGAACTTATAACTCAAAACAACCCAAGTAGAATAATTGAAGAACACTTGCAATGTTGGGATAAACGTTTCTGTCTCTGGACATCAACAAAGAAGCATGTAGTATTAGGAGTTGTTACCAATGCTATTCCATACGAAGCAGGACTGTCTTAGCCTGATGCTGATAATATGGAGTTAAGAGAAAAGGAAATGATAAAGAACTATACTCTTAGTGATGTTGTTCTGCCGTTGGAACTACCCCACACTGAAGCTATCTCGACTTCTGGACAACCCACATTTAAGAGCTAATACAGAAACTTACTCTTCTGAATCTCTTTATGTTGGCACGTCTAATACTAGCAAAATTAAGAAACTAAACTTTTTTTTTTTCATAAAGTTGTTTTGAGGACAAAATTTAATATTTTTCACAAAAACTATAGCACAGTATCTGGCATAAAAATAAATGATCTTTTTTTTTTCCTTTTCCTTTTTTTACTCACTATGTTGACATATGACAATATTTCTAGCTCATCAAAAAGTTTTTTCATAAAGAACCAGATTTATTTTGTTTTTGTTTAGTTACTGAACAAAAGAAAAAATCCTGGGAGTTTGGGTCCATTTGACCTTAATTTAAATACACACCGTAGAGCTGTCTGCAATTACAAGCTTACCTACCAGAGGAATATGGTATAAATGGAAAACACAATAAAAATGTAATTACACAAGCTGGTTGATTTTTTTTAAAGGAATTTATGTTGGATAAGAAAGAGCTGATTTCTATTATATTTTATGATTACAGCATTCTATTTATATTCTTGGCACTGAATTAATTTCCTTGTCTAATGCTCACCTTGCTGAGGATCCTTTGAAAACACTTTAATGAGTTGAGTATATAAATCATCTTAGTGAACACAAATACAAGTCAAACTCTGGAGGGGGCTTTTTAAAGATTTTTAGAGTGCTAGATAAGCCCCTGAAAGTGCTCCTTTTTACCTATCAAAGTGAAAAATAGCAATTGTCCTTTTTCATAGACTTAGTGGTGAGATCTTAAAAAATATTCAAAAGTAAACATGAAGCATTGCATAGAGAGCTCTGTAATGTATTTAAACAAAGTTTCCAACGTATGGGCTTAGCATTAATGCTCACTTTTATGACTTTTAACCATAATCTAGGATTATCTTTGACTTGTAAATGAATTATATGCATATAGACAAATGTCTGCATTTTAAATGACAGTTTCCTAAAGGCTGTACTATAACACATATGTACCAAAATTTGAGAATTCCCAGTTAAATATTAAAAATCAGAGACTAGAGAAGGCTTTATTTACATATTTCATTAGCTGTAGATATTCATGTATGATGTTCTTAATTCTAATTTTTAAATATGTTGTATATTTTTATTCCCATGTAGAAGAAAAAATTCTTAAGCACCCTGTCTTTTCTACTTCTCCCTGTTTTGATCACCAGAATCAGAACCACATACAGGTGAACACCAATTTAAAAATAAATAAATAAAATGTGTCCTCGTTCTGTAATGTACATGAGTCATAATTCAATATTTAAATTTGTTAGGTGTTCTCACACATGTATTATAATAATAAATTCAGTCATTCAGGTGGTGGATACTTGTTGATCATACAGAGAGTCACTGAGAATTGCATAAACACTCCTTAATTGACTAGTTTGGTAAATCTTCATCTTTATATATTGAATTGGCCCAAAGTGAATCTTATCTATACTCTTATTCAGCAGAAGTATCACAAAACACCACCTTCCTAGAGACACCAAACTTTTTTGCTAAATGAGAATCATTAAAGAACTTACTAGCAATTTTCAGTTTCTTTAAAACCACTTATCTCTTGGGCTTTGCATATCTACCCCCTCCTTTGCTGAGGAACTGAGAAAAACATATTTGTGTAGCTTGCTTTATTCTTACCATTCATATAGAGATATAAACATCAAGAAACATAAAAATATCATCAGGGCCAGCCGAGTGGCTCAGTTGGTTGAGTTAGCTTAAAAGCGAGAGCTCTGGGGGCCGGCTGAGTGGCTCAGTTGGTTAAGAGCTCGCTCAAGAGTTTGAGCTCTGAGCAACAGCAGTTCGAGTCAGCCCGAGCTGAGCAGCCGTGAGCTGCCAACAGGTGGCGGGATGGCTCAGCTAAAAAAAAAAAAAAAAAAAAAAAAAAGCGAGAGCTCTGAGTAACAGGGCCGCTGGTTCAATTCCCACATGAGCCAGTGAGCTGCGCCTGAGCTGAGCTGCCGCTGAGCTGCCAGCAGGTGGCAGGATGGCTCAGCTGGTGAAAGCACATGCTCCTAACAAGACGACTGCCTGTTCAATGTTGGCTACTCCTGCCTGCAACTAAGACTGAACTCAGCACCTTGAGCTGAGTTGCCACCCGGATGGCTCAGTGGATAGAGTGTGTGCTCTTAAAAACAAGGCTGCCAGGTTCGACTCCCACATGGGATGGTGGCTTGGCCCACCCACAACTAAGATTGAACTCAGCACCTTGAGCTTAGAGGCCACAAGCTGCCAATGGGCAGCTAGATGGCGACTGGCATCCTCCACAACTAAGATTGAAGAACAATAACTTGGCTGGTCCTCCTCCCCAATTCCACAACACTGTTCTCCTTCCCCAATTACCCAATTTAAATATACATATGTGTGTATACACACACACACACACACACACACATCATTATCAATACAGAAGAAAATCAGAGATCAATATAAAAGAAAATTGATCCAAAACCATGCTTCTTATCTGAAATCTATAGTAATGACCTAGTCTTTGCAGTATTTAATTTCTCTAAATCTTAGTGTTTTAGTTTTGTTAAAAAGTAACAATAACTTTTAGGCCCCCAAGGTAAGTACATAGAGAGCGATTAATTGAACTAATCAGCAGAATAAGTATTCGGGTATAAATCAGAAGGTGACCTATGAAAAAGCTCTTTGATAGTCCTGACGGCACACTTTAACTCCTTACTCCATAAAACATTCTACATACTTGACAATCAACCTAGATTTCCTGTTTCTTCTCTGTCTACAGTAACATGACTGATTCCTATAATTTTCCACTGACCACCACCATGATTATGTTATTCTGGTCCAAACATTGATTCAATCAGTGTCCACTGACTGATTCAATTCTTCATCATACACCTTGATTAGTCCTTAACATAAGCTCTGTCCATTTAAGAACTTTATTCTTTAGTTTTAACTTTCATAGGTTAATTCCAATGGCTAGAAAGAAGATCGAGATAATTTGGGGAGGTGACTGAGGTCAAGAAATGCTTTTTTCTTTTTATTTATTTTTTTTAAATTAAAGTTTATTGGGGTGAAGAAAATACTTTTTCCATGGATATGTGGTATTGGATATTTGATGTCTCATCTGTATATAAACTTCTGAAAATCATTATTTTTTTGTCATAAATGATTCTGTAGATAATAATCCTGTGCCTTCAAAATTGAACTTCTATAATACTGAAAGCTTGGAATGTGTTTTATCGATGCCCTTAGTTTTGTTAAGGAGGCTCACTCCTTTAAAGGCAGCAGGAGAAAAATTGTATAAATTAAGAATTTTTTCTCATGTTCAGAGAAGTGGATGGAATAAAGATTACAACACAGATTACTAATTTTCTACTTGGAAAATAATAAATAACAATATTAACATTATGAACTAGGTCATAATTATTTAAATATCATATCTAATACTAAAGTTTTCTTAAAATAATGGAAATTATCTAAACAAGTCATTTAGTATTTCTCTCTGCTGATAACCTTGCTTTTAAAAATACTACGCTGACTTTGAAACAATCCCCAAATATGTGGAATCATTAATAGAGCTGTAATCACTGTTATAAACTTCCTAAGACGAGTCACTGTAATAAAATTGGCATATAAAGTCTACAGAAAAAAAAGCAAGTGCAACTAAATATGATTAATGATGAACCAACTAATTAAACATGCAAAGAATATTAAATAGTTGTGGACTTTGAGTTGTATCAAACTTCCTCATTAATCTGATGCTTTCTTTGACAAGAGCAAACATACTAGCATATTCCTTGCTTTGCACAAATATTTCAATCTTACACTCTTGCTCTTAAAGTGGGTTTTTGTTAGCTAGTAAGCGTAGAAAGAGAATCTCAAAACTTTGATGAGGCGCGAGTACTATAGAAGGTAACCACAGAAACTGAAATATATTTTTCAGCGCTCAATCCTGAGAGAAAAAATTTGGAAATCCTTGTGTTGCCAGGTGTTATTATGTAGATAATCTCTTCTGAGTGAATTCAACATTTACGGCCAGTATGTCTCAACAGCCTTGAAATTTTTAATTTGATCACTAAAGGTTATGTTGTCGGTTGTTTCATAAGCTCCTCTCTCGAAATGTTCTCAAATTGAGTAAAATAAAATAATTACATTAGTTTTTTACTCGTGTGTTCTCTATTAACTGTGGAGCTTTATCCCAATGAAGTAAAGGGCAGGAAACGGGCATGGGCATTATGTTAGAAGGACACTGCCTACATATGACGCTTCTTCAGTCCAATGATTTAAAACGGTCTTTTTTACTGAGTAGTAAACTATGCTTGATCCCAGCCATGTTTCTCTGAGGAAGCTTCTGCTTTTACAATGGCAGTAACTAGGACCATGATACTGAGTAGACAGGACGCACGTTATTTATTTGGACCGAGGAAGCTACTGCCTAAGAGGACTCCCCTGAATATGCCTGAAACAGAACCATAACCCATACAGGAGCTTTGAGTAGCAAGGATCAGCTTCTTGAGCTATTTTTTGTACTATACTTTTTTCCTTGTCTTTCCTTTTACTATTCTTAATTTTCACATGTTAATATTAATATGAAGCATGAATATTATTTCAGGGTTCACCTCTGTAAGGCTGAAAAAGGGTACACCGGGGCTGCACATCAGACGTCTTTGAATTGCAGAATATGGTAACTGCCTCTGGAGTCCCAATATTTGACCTGCTCAGCAGGAGTAAATTTGGGACTATCTGAGGGCAACCCAAGTAATAGCAGCAATGACAACAGACCTTAATTGAGCAATTAACATGAGACAGGCACCTTGCTAAACATTTTAGCAAGTGTTATTGGACAGTTGTCATTAACCCCACAGGAGATGAAGGCTTTGGGAGCTTAGGTGACAAGCTCCACTCACAGCTGGTAAGTTTAAGACCAAATCGCTCCAAGGCCAAATACTGTTCTAAATTACTGATCAGCTTGACTGAGCCCAAATGCCCCACGCTTGAAGTAACTATTCCAGTCATTAAAAGTAAGTCTTCATTGTAATTTAGGCCTCTATATGGGATTCCAGTGGGATGACCCATAAATAGAATAGGCTCCATGAAGCTAATTCTGAGTCTATCCTGAAATGGAGTTTCTCCAAAATCTTATTTTTTTGCACAATGAAGAACACTGGTGCCTATTTACCTGAATAAATGGGATCTCTAATACATACTAACATTTTTAACCAAGCTTCTAAATAAATGTGTAGAATATTTAGCCTTATTTTATATGCCTGTGCTATGATACACTTAATACTTACATAAAATCTTATTTCATTTTTTCTCTTTGTTACTATTTATTAAATATAACCAATGATATTGTTGTTGATGATGATTATGTTGTATAGGTCCAATTGTGTTCTGGACTTCTGAAATTAACCCTAGTCATTTACTTTTTTTAAACATCTGATTATGCTGGGGAAAATATCATCTATCTTTTTATAAGAATCTGAGCTACAAAATTATATTGCCCAGAGTTGCTCTGGCAGAAAATCCATAATGCATAGTTGTGCTGAGGACTGAGTAAAAAGAAACTGCCCCCACTTACAGAAATTAAACATCATCTTATCTGTCTATCTAGTATCTTAGCTATCTATACATATATTTTAAATTTCTCAATATTTTTTCTTTCATTATGGTGGATTGCTAAATATACAGACTCCGTGAATTCAAAAAATATATATTTAAAATTAAAGAAAAAAAAGTATTTGCAATAGGATATAATAAAAAATGTTTATAATCATTGGTTTGGTTTATAGCATCAAACAAACGCATCAGAATGCAGATAACATGAAATCCTATCAAAATTGATACTGTGTTGTTTATATAAATTGAAATGCTGACAACATTCAGTTAAAACAGTCTTTTATCTTTACATCTCCTTGACCATTGACTCCTTCACAGTTTCACCTTTTTATCACTTTTATTATTGTTGTTTTTTTATCTTTCCTGGTGTTAGTCTTTTCAATGCTGCTAAGCTGGAAGGGAGAATTTTGAGATGCTGCTTTTGTGTTTTTTTCTTTCAAGGTAGCTCTTGTTTTCGTCCCTTTACACCATTACATCACTAGCTGTCACCCTCATTTCACTAACACATGGCTTTTCTTTTTGTGAAATTTTGTTCAGCTTTCTCTCTAGTAATCCTTATCTCTAGTAGAAAAGTGTCTCTAACTACACGATGATTAAAATGAAAAGAAGAGTTGTCAGGTAACAGAAGAGGCATATGACAGCCCATAAGCTTAAAATGAATGTAGAAAGATTAAAGATTATAATCTGAAATAAATAAGGAGCCCAGAAAGAGCTGATAAAGGTATTTGGTAGAAATTCATGTTGCTGCCTATAACAATTAGGGGGAAAAATCAAAACAGAAAATATGTACTACATCTACTCAACACATGATAAGCCTCTCAATGAAATCAGAAACAAAAATCTTTAAAGCATTTGCTCATGAAATTTTCAAAAATATAAAGAACTATCACCACATTTCCTGGGAATTTCCCAACAGTGAAGCATCTTCACTGATATAACAACAAAATATAAGTTAGTGCTAGCCAAGGCTTCGTGGCCCATTTTTCAGGTGTGCACAATGAAAAGCTGAAATCCAGTAAGATTAAGAAGATAGCTTTATACATAATCTCAGGAGTCGCTAGAAAACAGGCGACTTTAAATTGGCTTCAAAAAGTAAATAAATAAAATAAGAC
>NW_017732679.1:132356-146580 GCF_001890085.2 Hipposideros armiger | reverse complement strand
TTTTTTCCATTTTTCCTGCCATTATTATAAAGCTTTATGAGTATGTTGAATGTGAATTTATTCTATATGATTATATTGGGGAATCAAAAGTATTATTAACATTAGCTTTTTTTTAATGTTATGGTTGTTTATTTTGATGGCTTTGATATTAATTTTAAATTACTATTCAAGAGTAATAAATTGACTTGATCTCTACTTGACTGTACAAATGAACCATGAAAATGTTTCCGTATGACTTCCAGATGGGCAAATTAGAAAACACTTTGAGTTGCTACATAGTTGATGCTTCTGAATGCAAATGATAAGCTGTTGTATATTCACTCGCTGCACTGTATTCTTTCTTCTGAACAGACTTCTCAAAATAGTATTGGGCTGTCGGAAAAGTTATGATGTATTTCTTCTGTTTTTCATTGCAAAAATGCATCATGACTTCTGACAACCCAATACATATTAACAATTCACAGTAAGATCAGAAATCTATGTTTTTAAATCCAAAGTACTGTTTTGATCTTTCATTATGTGATCTTTCAATAGTTGATACTATGGACCAAACTGTTGTTCTCAAATCGCACATTCCTCTGAACATCTCGTGTTCTTCCTACGCCCCACATCACTTCCTGTCTGTATTTCCTGTGTCCCTATTCTCTTCTTCCCATCTATTCAATACAGAAGTCCCCAAACTCCTCTCCTAGGCCTAATTCCTTATTTTACCTTCTTTCTATAAGTGATTTCAGCTACCAATTATATGCAGGTTACTCCCTACTTTGCATGTGAACTCCAGACCCTTCGTCTCAACTCCCAGGAGATGTATCCGATTGACAATTTACAATCTCTTCTTGGATATCTGGCAGACACCCAAAGTTAAAATGCCCAAAGCCAAACTTACAACTTCCAGCATGTATGAGTTATCTACTTCTGTGTAACAGATTTATTTCAAAACTTGGTGGCTTAATACAAAATAAACATTTATTATCTCTCAAAGGCTCTCTAACACAGGAATTTGGCTGTGGCTTGACTAGGTTATTGAGGTTTGGAATTCAGTCAGATATTGTCCATGACTGCAGTCATTTGAAGGCTTGACTGAAGATGGAGGATATACTTCTAAAGTTCTTTACTCACATGGCTGACCATTCAGTCCTGGCAATTATCAGGAGGCCTCAGTTTCTATCCACAAAGGCTTCTTTTTAGGGCTGCTTCAGTGTCCTCACAATATAATGGATGGCATTGCCCAGAGTGAGCTATTCAAGATACCAAGATGGGTGCTCCAATATCATTTCCACAATATTCTACCAGTTATCCAGGTCAGTCATTATTCACAGTGGGAGTACACAAAAATCCAGGCGGTAAGGGTTATTGGGGTCCATCTTGGAAACTCAGGACCATACCGCGTAAGTTTTTTTCCTTTTTTTTCCCCTCTAAATTTTTAGTGCTAACAGTTAGGGAAGCCAAGGATCTAGGAGTCATTGTTGACACATCCCTCATCATCACTCTTCCGCATTCAGTCCTTTGCTTAGCTGTGTGATTCTGCCTGTCAAATATGTTTTGAACTCACTGTTTGATCAACTCTACTGCTACCAGCTTAGCCCTAAGGGGTCTAACTGCATGTACTTTCTTCTTCTTACAATCAGTTATTTGTACTGCAGTTAAAGTAAACTTTTCAAAATACAAATTAACTTGTACCAATCCCTTGCTTAAAAATATATCCCTGGTTTTCCATTGCTTTTAGGCTAAAGACCCAAATGTGACTTTAAATGAATTCCAAACCCAACATGGTTCGACACCTACCTACTTCTTTAGCTGTAGCTCATATTATAGTCCACTTTCTAGCTGCTGTGAGACATATGCAAAATCATTCAATTCCTTTGTTGTGCCATTCTTCTGCATATGGGGATTTAGCTATCCTTCTAACTGGATAACTTACTCTTTCTATCTTTTCTTAGTCAGCAAACATCGTATCATTCTTTATATCTTACTTGAAGTTTCCAACCCCTCTGACTTGTTTAAATCTTTCTATAAAATGCAGCTGTTGTATCATGAACCTCACAATCATATGCCTTATTAGAATATAATTTTACTTTCATTTTTAATGCTTTTCTGTTAAGTACTTTACCTGTTTAGCCATATCAGTGTTCACTGCCTTTAAGTCTTCTCTTTCTTTCTAAAGTACAGCTGAAGCAAAAGTCATTAGGAAGTTGGGGGTAGTGTGTGTGTATGTGTGTGTCCATTATGATAAAGTTGAATGTAAATATGCCAATAAATACTGAATGAAAGTCACTGACTGGTACCATGGTGAATATAAAAATAAAGTAAAATGGGAGTTATGATGGCCATTTGGCTTTGAAAATATTAACATAACTATATAAGAATCAGACTTAGGTGAAAGATTCATACATGTGTCAAGGCTGAGGATGATTGTGTTATGAGTAAGAAGAACTGGTACATGTCTTGTATTCTAGTCATAAAATTTTAGAAGCTCATAGTAGTTAATTCAACTTTCTTTGTCCATTGAATATATTTGTATGATGCATGTCAATATATTGATTTATTTGGCCAAGAACAATGATTTAAAAAAATTAAAATTTACAGCCTGCTAACTCACATCCAAAATCAATCACCATTACTATTAAGCTTTTGATCTGGTGAAATAATTAATCAATTAATTTAAAGCAATAAAATAATTCAATGAGGGCATACAACTCAAACACTTAAACACCTGGTATATGTGAAACATTATGCCCTGTGTTGAGCTGCATAAAAGACCATATAATACGTTATTTCAAGTTGCTTCAAGTTTCTTGAGAGAGATAAATTAGATATAGCTAACTATAATGTAACTTAAATTGTGCCATGTGTCCTAATATGTAAAAGGTGTCTTCCTTAAGTTCAGGAAGGATTTCTTGAAGGTTTGGGATTGTCAGGCTCTTCACATGCCTTCTGCCATTTGAACAATTCACCAGTACTGTTATTTCTATTTTAAACAAACAAACAAACAAATCTGTCTCAGTGAATTAAGTGTTGATTTTTATTAAAACGTCACAGAAACTGTTCTGACAAGAAAGCCACAGAGTTATATTTGACCCTGTAACTCTTAGCCTCAAATTCCCAGAGACAAGTTAAATGCTCTGCTTGAAGCCTGCTGTTGTGTGAATTTTCACAGGGAACCTCTTGACCTATCTCTCCATTCCAAAGACACCTCCGCCTCCTAGAATATCTTCTTGCACTCAAAAGATTATCATGGAACTGTTACTTCCTCCTTTACCCTCTATAGGGGAAATTGCTAGAATGTTACAGAAATAAAATACACTTACTTATTTTAGATTAGATTAGCTTTTTAAGTTTGAGCTTGTCATATACGGTGAGTGAGTGCTAGCTGCCTTGGGAAACATATTCGAGAGGGTTCTTTCCTAAACTCACGTTTTATCACAAATACAAAGAAAATATAGTGGGGGAAGAAAGCCAGGGGGCATGCTACAAGAGGAATGAGTGATGGGATGAAGTGACTTGATGTGATTTCAAATGAACTAGGAAAGGCCACCTGGAAGAGATAGCATGGGAGTATTAAAGATGGGTTATTCTGAGAAACAGACACAGTGGAAGAAGGCATTCCAGGCAAGTGGACTATCATGAATGAAACACTGAGTTAGAAAAACGCCAGGTACATTTGGAAAACAATATCAGCCTCAACTTGTTGACACTGGAGCATTCTCTATATGGCAGTGTGGAGTAAGAGACAGTGCTGTAAATATAAAAATTGGATTTTTTTTTTTCTAAAGGTGCATCATCAGGGATTTTCATTAGGAATCCATAGCCTGAGTACTTATATAGCCCTGCATCCAAATATCAAACAAATCTGATTAACATGCATTTTTAAGAAATTGAAGGGCCGGCCGAGTGGCTCAGTTGGTTAAGAGCTCACTCAAGAGTTTGAGCTCTGAGCAACAGCGGTTCGATGCCCGGCCCGAGATGAGCTGCCACTGAGCTGCCAACAGGTGGCAGGATGGCTCAGCTAAAAAAGAAAAAAAAAAAGAAAAAAAAAGAAATTGAATAATGTAAAATTCTATTTTTTACATGATATTATAAAAATGTTTATAGAGCCTAAGCTAATCCTTGTAAGATATTGATTTGATATATTTAGGTTAAATATATACTAATTTCTGTCTTGATCTTATGAGTAGAGGGAGGCACTAGAAGTGAAGAAACTTTAATTGAAGTATGTCAGCAACATTTTTTCAATTCACTGACACCTCTACAGCATGGAATAAAATTCCAGCTTGTCTTCTCAGAGCTCTCAAAACTTTTTAGAACTGTGTAATCATTTATTATTCAATTCTAGGATTTAATAACAGTTAATCATAACAGTTAATGATAAAATTAGTCTTTTTTTTTTTCTTATCCTAAATGCTATTTCTTTTAGCAAAAGGGAACTTGTTTAATCTAGTTTGTGTCCAAGAAAATCAGATCCAGTCAGGAGTTAAAGAGGTAAAAATAAATTTTATCCAGGAAATATAATAGAGAAAAAAAAGAGACCTTGCTATAAAACTGGACTCAATTCTGAATACAAGGAAATGTGGGGGTATTAGTCAAGGAGTAGGGTGGAGGGATCAGTGGATGGACAATTATTAGTAAAAAACAATATGGAGTAGGGGGCATTCTGATTAAACTGACTTGATAGGATTCTTACTGAAGGCAGGCCCAGGTGATCAGATATCACTTTGGGGAAAGTAGGGGATGGGATTTGACCAGGCATTGATGGAGATCAGATATCAAAAGTGAGGATTCATGCTAAACACACCTAGCGAGATTCTTGCTACAACTGGGTAATGCGAAGAGGAAAACGGAAGTGCAAAGGTAAAAGCTTAGTTGAGAAGAAGATTCAGAAGAGCCTGACAAAACTTGGTCAGGGAGGTTGTTCTGTCAGTTGAAACACATACATCTGATAAGACAAATGCCAAATGCTAAGGAAAGATTTACAGTACGATGATGAAATCTCAAGACTACAAATATCACTGTGAACATTCAACATCAAAATGCTATCCATTCATTCTTGGTTGATCTTTAGATGTTTTTACGGTGTTTGTTCCTGCCTTTCTGAAATGCTCTATGAGTCTCAAGTAACTAGAAGCTGATTAATCAAATTTGTAGTACCTTGTTTGGTTGATTTTTTATTTAAATTCTGCGAAATAAATTCTGCTTTTAACTAATGGATGGTGGTGTTGATAACAGAGGACATTTTAATCACTGTGCTCTGATGATAGATGGTCATTCAATTTAATCAAATGTTATTTGACAGAGTATTGTCTTCCGGGTTTGCTCAGGTAGCGATTCAGAGATGGGAGGCATGAGCTGGGGCAGAGGAAACATTGTAACTTTGTTTAATAATATGGTTAGACTATGACATGAAAAACGAGACTCAATTTTATAAGAAAATTTTTAAACCTACATTTACTATAGTTACTAAAATGAACTATGATTTAAATATATCTTATGAGAAATATTTATATGTTACATGCTGAATTGCTTTTCAAATCAAGTACAATTTTTTCCATGGTTGAAATCAAACATATGTTAGGAGAATGGTCAATATATTATGAATTCATTTCTTTTGTCATCTAAATATATATATTTAGATCATATATATATATATATATATATATATATATATATTCATGCTTGATATTTAAGTCTTTGTCTTAAAAAAACTAAAGATTTTAAATCATACACAATATGCAATTTGCTTAATAGATCTTGCTTCAAATTTGAAAGTGCCTTCAGATATTTTTAAAATATTTTTTTACATATAAAGAGAGAGGTAATATCATTTTTAAAATAACTGTGGGACTTTTTGTTTAACATAGTGAAGTAAGGCAACAGTTCACAACTTCCAAAATAAAAAAATAAATAAGCAAAACCCACCACCAATATTAAACCAGTAGCTAACAGAAGAAAACGTGATGTCATAGAAGAGAGAAAGGCTCTTTAAGGTTTGCTTGATGCAGCCAAGTGAAATATGTAGGAGCGCAGCCTAAGCTGCTATGTTCTTACAGAAAAGAAATCTCCAGGGACCCATGCTAAAGCGGGGAGCAAAATCTCTGGCCATAAAGGAAGACAATTTGTCTGTGTACAAGTTCTCCATTACTACAATAATGCTGTGTGAATAGGCACTGCAAAACTCAGACAAAAACATAGGACAAATGGTTCTTTATTTTTATAATGATTCTGCCATTCAATGATTTAGGCTGGGTGGCTCACCTGGTCCTGGAACACTCACATACGAAAGCATTCATGCTAGCAATGGCCTGTGCAACAGGGAAGGGAGACAAGGGACATTGTGGTTCTCTTTTTCCAGCAGGATAGCCCAGACATGGTCTTTTTTGGAACCAAAAAAGGAATTTGTGTATTGAGGACAAGAGGATGCAAACAATTTAAAAATCAAAAGCTCATCTGGCTTTGTTTTTGTCTTTTCTCTTGTCACATGGGGGTGAGATTTTATTTGTACATTTTCTAAGGGTCCCAATCTGCTCACGAAATCCTTACACAAGGAGAAAGCTGTGGGGCAGAGAGATTCCTTAAGTGGCTCATTAGGAGAACTCTTATCAGCGTGGGAGTAATTGCTCAGTGTTGCTTCCTTCTTTCCTTTCTGCTTCTTGTGTACTACAAAATAGCCATTGTATGGGATGGTGAGTCCAGCAATTAGCAAAAAGAAGCTCTGGAAACCCACTCTGCCATCTCAGCACGGGGGCAGGTCCTTCATGATTTTGTCCACAGCCAGAGGGTCTTTTTGATTTTCCAAAAAACCCGGGGAACTTCTTTTCCACGAGCATTCTCAGATCCTCCTTTGTTAACTAGCCTTTATTCCCAGCAATTGTGTGAACCACGAACCTCATGGCTTCCATGATGTGCTCCATTTGAGACGGCGTTTTTGGTGAGGTCTTGGCCGGAGTTGCGTTAGGATGGCTCGGGTGGCAGGGACGCGCGGCCAGTGGACACGTTCTCATTTTAATGACATGACACAAAAGGCAATAAACATAATCATACAAAGCTACTGCTTGAGTTAGGCTTACCAACATCCCATTTGTCAAAAATGGTCACTAACTGTTGCCAGTGACCCCTAGGCTTATGGTCCGAGCTGCAGTCCCTTCCTGCAAGTGCATGGGACTTAGCTCCTGAGAGGAACTCGGAATGCCTGCAGGCTTCCCGAGCCTCCGTGTTACGGAGGCCGGCAAGAGAACTAGGAGTGCGTGATTCGTGTGCCTTTTCAATCGTGCATTTAATTATGACACAGCAATACCTATCACACAAGACTCAACCGTAACAAAATAGGTTATGGTAAATAGAGTAATGAACCAGTCCAAGAGTCAATCAGAGCCTGGAGCACTGGGTGGCTGGTCAGGGAGGACGGTCAGGCACAGGTTCGGGCGGACGTCTGGTCGGAGTCCCGGGCTGAGCAAAGGGTTCTCGGAGCAGAGGAGCAGTGTGGTCACCTCTTTGTCGAGAGCAGCTCCCAGATGTCCCCAACTGCTGGGTTCTTAAGGTCTGCAGTCCAGAGCATGTTGGGGTACACCCTGTCCTATCAGTCCATCCAAGGGCCATCTGGAGCTCGTTTGCCTCTTTGGGCTTGTCCTATCAGTCCATGCATCTGCTTCATGGCCATCTGGTACGTGTTTTCTTGTACAAACAAGCTGTTCACTTCTTTGGGCATTCCTTGGCACAGTCCCACACAAAATGGAGTAACTCTTGCCCATTCAAAATGGAGTCACTCTTGCTCACACCAAATATACTTTTCAGGGGGCGCTCTGCACACTAACTCAGACTGGGAGAATACTATCAAGTGACAAGTCAAAAAGAGATACCTGAGGAATACTGAATTAGTAAAACCATTAATGCACTCTATCTGCCTCAACCCTCAACCAAATGCCCAGAATCCTGCATAGCAAAATCACAATGAAGACTTTACTTTCTCACTCCCCATTTTCCATGCACTGCTCTGTTATATACGGAAAAAGTTGTAGAATTTAATATCTGGAACCACATGTCACAATGCCCTGAGGACAATACACATATCTTGGGTAATATGTGAAAAGAGTGAAGAAAAATCCACTGAGAATTATGTAATATTACCAATGACTATAGAAGAACTAGACATGGTTGTGTTTATTCAGTGCGGTCATGAACTTAGAGCAGGAGCCTGGGGCCAGTGGGGGGGGGGGCAGGCGTGGGGGGGGCATGGCATTATTTAGAATAAAAACATATTAAGAACATATACAGAAAATAAATGTCAGGATTTTACAGTTGAAGAAAATATAAACCAATGAAATGAAGGCCATTTTTATTTGGATTGTTTCCATTTTGGGGCTATAATTAGTAAAGAGGCTATGAACTTTCAAGTATAAGTTTTGTACAGCCATATGTTTCCATTTCTTTGGATAAATACTTAAGAGTGGGATCACTGGATCACATGCTAAATGTATGTTTCCCTTTATAAAAAAGTATAGATTATATTTTAAAACGTGTTTCATTTTGCATTCCAACCACCTATAAATGAGAATGAGAAATGAGGAACTAGAAAGTTCCTACCTATCTTTACCAACATGTGGTAATGTTAATCATTTTTTTTTTTTTTTACTTTTAGCATCCTAATGAGTGCAGGTTTAATATGCATTTTCCTAAAGATTAAGGATGTTGAGCATATTTCACATGCTTTTTGCATCCATATATATTCTTTGGTAGTGTGCATTAAGCTTTTTTCCCTGAATTTTAATATTAGGCTTTGTCTTATACAGGATTGAAACTTTTTTTTTTAATATTCTGAACATGAGTCTTTAACAGATGTATGATATACTGAAAGTAATTTCTCCTAGTCTGGGGTTTTCCCTTTTATTTTCAAAACAGTGTCTTAAAAATTGAAAAAAAAAATCCAGGAATTCTAGTTTATCAATGTTTTCTTTAGTTTCCTACTGTTTGTGTCCGAGTAAACCTTTACATTCTTCACATAATCTCCACCCAAATTTACTAACTATCAAGATTGTCTCTTTAGATTTCTTCTTAGATTTTCTCCTTATAGATAACTTATACTTTTATGTCTTACATTTAGGTCTATTATCCATTTCATGTAAATTTACATATGTAATAAGATTAATTTTTCTCCCATTTAATTACTGAATTATTCAGTCATTTTTTGAAAAGACTATATTTTCCCCCATTGTATTTCTTCGCACACTTGTCAAAAATCAGATTGCACAGTATATAATCGCTGCACTCTAGGTGGTAAATTTTTATTTTATTGGGGTACAGATTACCAAATTTGAACCTACTTCACATGTATACTAGGATATAACAAAGAAGTAAATAAATTATAGATAATGGTAATCATATTTCTTAATGTCTGAGAAAAAGTTACAAAGACCAGTAGAGAGGCTAGAATAAATCTTCTCATGTTGGATAACAGTAGGGGATATCAGTATCAAAGCATGATTATTTTCATTAATATACAGAAATAATTATAGATACATACATATGTTTTTTGTTCTGTGCACGGAGAAAGCAGTGACATCTCAGTACCAACTACTATATGTAGCACCCATATATTAGTTTCTAAACACTATTTTACAACAAGAGGGAGTAGTGTTCCCTAGAGGAATGACTGATTCTAGGGCTGGAACAGAGAGAAAAATAGATCACCCTAAAGTACCTTGTAGTGCAATAAAGTAATGGAATGCTCAAAAAAAGAAAAAAATATAAAGACACATTAAAAGAAATAAAAGCTCCCAATGGCCAATCATGGAATTTGAGCAATAAAATAAATAACTATAGTATTGGTTATAACCAAAGAAAAAATTAATATTCATGAGTCCATATTGATATAAATAAATTATTAAATAAAGATGAAGTATGAAAAAAAATTTTCCTTACAGAAAGATTCCAAGTAATACAAACAATAGGTAAAAATCTAAATAATGAAAGAAACAGAAGATACTAATTCATGTAGGCAAGTTTCACAGAAAAATGATAAAATTAGTGGACAAAACTGTAAAGAAAAATAAGTTATTTGCATAACCTCACTGATGTCCCAAATTTACTAACTACTGTGATGCTTTTAACATATAATCTGAAATGATTTGATAGTCCTTTTTCTATGTGTGTGATCTGGACTCACTGGTTTAATTCTAACAAATAGAAAAAGAGAAGGGAAAAACAGTTAACTTTTCTAGAAAACACAATTTTTACTAAGTGATCAATTTTAACATTACCAATAATAAATCACATCGATATGTATTTCCTATATGTCTTATTCTTCATATGTGTGTTACTCTTCCTAAAATTCATAAATCCATTCTAATCATAAGAATGCATCGGAGAAAATAGGGCATTCTACAAAACAACTGATTAGTCTTTGAAGTTCTCAAGGTCATGAAAAACCAGGAAAGACTGATAAATGATTATAGATTAGAGAGGACAAAGAAGGCATTGAGACTAAAGGCAATGTGATGCTATGAATTGCATCATAGAAGAGAAAAAGGATTTAGTAGAAAATCAATTGAAATCTAATTAAAGTCTGCAGTTTAATTAATACTATTGTATCAATGTTAATTTAATAGTTTGATAAATGTCCCATGACTATGTAAAATAATAACTTTGGAAAGCTGGTAAAGGGTATATGGGAACTCTCTTTAGTTGCCTTGGTAGATTGAACAAATTAAAGAGGGTTAATGAACTGAAAGTTCCAAACAGAAATTCAGAAATAAAACATCAACAACATATTTTCAGAGTGTAAGATACATATGGGATGCAATAAAAGTTTCTAAAATAATTGAAATTTTAATTATAGAAAGGGAGTGGAGAGAGAATGGGACAGATGTAATATTGGAAGTGATACTCTTGATAGTTTCTGAAAACTGGTTAAAAATAAAAGTAAATAACAAAACAAAACAAAACATCATTCTATAGAGTCATGTAACACTTTGAACCAAGCAGAATAAATACAATGGAAACCATACTTTTGCACCCAGAGATGATGCCCTTAAAACCAAGGATAAAGGGAAAAATTTTAAAAACAGCCTGAGCTGGGTGGGAGGGGGCATGATAACATAAAACAGGCAGCAGTGAGAGGCAGATGAAATGGTAAAAAGCTGAAAAAAAAATGATAGCTTTAAAGTTTAGAGGGAGGATAAAAAAAGAGAAAGAAGGAACTTTCACCATAGAATTCCATACCCAGTGAAAATATTTTTGAAAGCTGAAGGCAAAATTAAGGTTTTGTTTGTTTGTTTGTTTCTTTCTTTTAGGCCAGGTAAAACAGACATTTTGGCATCAGCATGCCTTCATTACAGTAAATCTAAAAGGGAGTTGTTCAGCACTGTGAGTGCCAGGAGAAAAAATTGTCAGAAAGGATAGTTATATGAGTAAATATAATACACATTGACTAGGGAAAGCAAAGTTAGTACATCATGATTTTTAAAATGTATGCAGAATTAAGATCTATGACAATAATAGTGTAAAAGGTAACGTGAAGGATTTTAAATGGAGGGAAAATGTTGTTTAATGGGCATGAAGTTTCATTATGTGATACGAGTAAGGGCTAGAGATTTGTTACACGACATAATGCCTATAGTTAACAACACATTATTGTGCACTTAAAAATTTGTTAAGAGGGTGGATCTCATATGAAGCATTCTTACTACAAAAAAAAATAGAGATATGAGCAACTTTTCAAGATGATGGAT
The DNA here is from genome assembly GCF_001890085.2 of Hipposideros armiger. Lineage (NCBI taxonomy): Eukaryota > Metazoa > Chordata > Mammalia > Chiroptera > Hipposideridae > Hipposideros > Hipposideros armiger. The sequence goes on along the minus strand of NW_017732679.1, from coordinate 134,863 downwards.
ATGCACATTATCTTGGCTGCAGTGACAGTATTCCCAGTGTATGCATAGGTTCAAAGTTATCGAATTACATACATTAAACATGCAGTATTTTTTGTATATCAGTTATGCCTCAATAAAGCTGTTTAAAATAATTCTAGCACTATCGTGAGTTGTGTTTAGACAATTATAAAATTTGTGTTTTAATCTCTAAGGTAAGAGCTAAGAGAAAAAGAAAACTCAGAAGTTAATGGGAAAATAATTAAATTATAAGAACAATAGGTCAATTTTTTTAAAATAGCCAAGTGTTAAAAAAATTAAAAATTGGGTCAAATACAAAACAAAGAGAAGGATATGGACATAAACACAACTATATCACTAGTTACATTAGATGTGAACGGACTATGTACTACGAGTAAAATAATAAAATTGGCAGCCTGCAAAAAATGTAAAACCCAACAATACATGCTATTTATAAAAGGTATATTAAATATAAGGTAACATAATTCAAATGTAAAAGGATGGGAACTGTTTGCAGTGCAATAGCACTTCCCAAAAACTTGTTTCTATACTAATTTCATCCAGAGTTAAGTTTAAAGCAAGATACATTATTAACATCAAAGATGACATTTCAGAACCACAAAAGAACTGATTCACTCTATATGACAATCTTAAATATGTATGTGCATAATAATATGGAGTAAAAATAGAGATTAAAAATATGAAAAAGACCTAAAGGAAAAATAAATTCACTATCATAATGAAGTAATTTAAGGCAACTCTCTTAATAAAAGAAAAGAACAACATTACAAAACACTGAAAATATACTGAAGATTGGAGCCACAATATTAACCTGATTGATCTAAATGAAATATATATAATTCTGAAACCCAAAACATTACAATCCACATTCTTTTCTAGTGCAAGTTGTTTAAAAGCACCAAAGTTAACACTATGCTCTCTCACAAAGCAAACTTCAATAAGCTGCAAAACTGAAATTATACAGAGAATCTTCTCTGATCATAGTGAAATAAAGCTGAAAATCAATTCAGTAAAGATCACTAGGAACATTCCCACATATCCTGAAATTAAGCAAAACACTTCTAAATAAGCTACAGGTGAAAAATAAGCACAAAGGAAACAGAAAATAGGAAATATATTTAACTAAACAATGAAGATGTAATGTGTAAAAAATTGAGAGGCATAGCAGTAATTAGATGGAAATGTGTAGCTTTTAATGGATATGTCATAAAAAAAAACCCTGATGATCAATTATCTAAGTATCCATTTAGAAATGTAGAAAAAAAGAAGAGCAAGTGAAATCCTCAACAAAATTAGAGAGAAAAAAATCTATAATGAGCAGAAATTACTGAAGTGAAGTAATGGATAAGAAATAAAACAAAATCAAAAGTTGGTTCTGTGTAATGTTAAAAATTACCTCTAGGAAGAAGATCAAGAAAAATGTGAGAAAACCGAAATTGACAATAGAAGGGATAAAAAAATGGACACTGCCACCAGTGATACAGACATATATAAATAGAGAATATTAACAAGTATCTGACAAGCAAACAAAAAAGACAACTTTTTAGAAAAAAAAAACCCACAAGAATCAAAACTAATGCATGAAAAAAATTTTTTAATCTGAGCATTATTCAATATAGCTTAGACCTTTTAATCCATGAGTTAAAACATTCACACACAGGGAAGTCTGGTATTTTGCCAGTAAATTCTACCAAACATCTATGAAAGTAGTGACATATGTAATAACATATACAAGGTCTCTGAGAGACTAGAGAATAGATAGTAGAGGGACTTAAACATGAAGGTAAAAGCAACGAAGCTTTTAGAAGAAATTCTAAGAGAACATCTTTATGACATTTTGTTAAATTAAGCAGGGGTGTCACGGATAGTGTGAACATAATTGATAAATAGGATGCCATAAAAATTAAGAACCTGCCTTCACATTTTCAAAATACAATCCAATTATTTTCTTTTTTATTGTTGGCATGAATAGAATGCTATGAAAAGATTGGGGAAAATTGATAAATTCTACCTGGGATTTATTAGAAGGAGCCAAGAAAGACACCAGAGATAGGTTTACATTTGAATGAGCCTTAAAAGATGAGCAAATATTCCAAATTTGGGGAATAAGAAAAGGGACATCACAGGAGGATAGAAAATGTGAGCAAAGGCACATTGAGTGAAAACACATTCACAGTTACAGAACAAACATATTTAGTGAATAGATTAGAATGGGTAATATGTAAAATAGATTGGGTGTATGCCCTTCAACTAGTTTTTCATGAAACTCACTGAATCATTATTTTTCTGTATTAGTATAAATCAAAATATATTAAAATTAATTTTAAAATACATAAGGAGTAACCACTCTATGAAAACCATTTTCAGACAACCAAGCAAATTTTAACAACGATAAGATATTAGGCAATTAAAAAATATTGTGATATTCTAAGTATAATGATGTCATAATGATATATAAGCAAAGCTCTTAACTTTTACTTCTTATAAAA
>NW_017732679.1:102332-131126 GCF_001890085.2 Hipposideros armiger | reverse complement strand
AGAGAGAGAGAGAGAGAGAGAGAGAGAGAGAGAGAGAGAGAGAGATTTGGAAAAAGAATTTCCCAGGATCACTTAGGCACTTGCAAATCTTGATCAGCATGCTTGCACCCAGAGAGGAAATGAGCTACACTGCAACCTTAGAGCAAGGATTCATCTAAGTGTGATCTTTTCCTCCCTCGTGAAGCTGAAACCAAGTAAGAACTAGAACAACACCGAAACTCCTTATTTAATATACTCTTTAAAGTCAAACCAAAATATCATGGGGATTCTTGTCTGGCTTAGGAGTATTCAGGTCACGAATTCATACAGTTGAAAATAGACCATATACCAGCTTCCACAGATATATTTGACTTGGTCCAATATTAACTTTTATCACAGTAACTAAGTGAAAGTTTCAATTTCAGGGCTATTTGTATGTCTGCCATCATTCAGTTCAATATAATGAAATCTAACATTCACTTCACAACTGCCGTTTCTTCAGCAGTCTGCCTGTGAACATATTAAACATGGTACAGAATTCATATATCTTAATAGAGTATTGCCTGGGCAAATGCATTTGGGAAAAGAACAGGAACCAAGGGTCAGCTTCTCATCTTCTTCCTGCCGAGCCCATCCAAGCACAAAGCTTCTTTTTGAAGACAGTGGGAGCTTTGTGCTTGGATCTGCTCTGCAAAGAAACAGAGCCAGAGAACCAAAGTCAATAGATGCTGTGTGTAGCTGTGATTGCAGGGTGCCCTCCCTAACTGGTGTCACTTTTGAATGGAGACTGCAAGCCCCTTCTTCTTTCAAACGATTCTCAAAAGTACTCTGTGCTCATTCTCTGTGGCTTACCCACCTCTTCTCACTCTACATGAAAAGTCTCCAGCTCAGGACCAACATACCGAAAGCTCAAACCAGGCCACGGAAAGCACAAGTTGCTACAAAGGGATTCAACTCGCCTGTAGTAAGATTTGAATTTGTTACAGAGTCTAGTGTAGTTGTTGTTACTACTCCCAATATCTTTTACGGGATTAACGTGTACCTTGCATTTCAAGTGACCAACAAATATGTTACAAGGGTCTATGACGAAGTCACATTTTTACTTCCATTCTGGGGACTTTACTTATTTAAATTTCTGTTTGCCAAGTCACATTTTCAAGCCAGAGCTAGAGAAAGAAAAAAAAATTTATACCTACAGCTATTGTTTTGTAATAGTTGCTAGAAAATAGGTAATGCTTACTCTGTGCCAAGTACTTCCTTAGGACTTTACATTTATTATGAGGATATACTTATCAGCTGAGGCACAGGGAGACCAAGTAACTTGCCAGAAGTCACCTAATTTATAAGTGGTGGATTCAAACCTGAGGAGTCTGGCTCTAGGACCCATTCTCTGAATCACCACATCTTGCAGCTAATATAGATAACATGGCATTTGCACACTTCTTAGATTTTGACTAATTTAATGACTTTATTAATGCAATCCATTTTTTTAGATGAGAAACAAATCTGTGAGTAGAAAATCATTCGGGTAGCCTCAATAACTAATTTTCATGCACGCATTCAGCCATTCCCCAAACTCACTTCCACGACTGTGTCTCATGCATAGTATAAGTCGCTGAAGGCAAATATCCCTACCTCCCAGAAGTTGAGGCTATTTAGTAATTTGTCCCTAACACTGAACAACTGTATACCATTCCCAAGTCTCCTATAAGTTGCTGGTTTGAACATATGAAAACAACGGACTCAGATGAGGCACTCATTGCAATGCATTATTTGCATTGGGTTTCTCAGTGGTCCAAACAGGGTAATGGAGCCAGAGGGCTCCAAAATATAACTCAGCAAAATAAACTGTTCAGTACAGAGGTAGGTGTTGAAAGAAATTAGGCACTTGGGCCAAAGGCACTGGCAGATCCTCACAGATAGGAGAAGAGGACAAACCTGGGGTGCAGGGAAAACAGGTTCAGCGCGCCCCAGAAAGCAGTGCAGACAGATCAGAGATGCAGCAAGAACATGTCATAAGAGAACAGGCTTTCTGAAAACTTGATTTAGGAATGTGGCCAAACAACCCTCAGGAACTCACATTACTGTTACTCAAGGAGTTACCAAACCCACAACCCAAATCACCTAGCCGTGCCTTTTCATAATTCCAAGGCTGGCAACTCCTGTATGAGTTACACAGGTAGATTCTAGGCTAGTCCGAAGTGGGTTTGAATCCTGGCTCTAAAACTCAGCAATAGTATAAAATTTATTTAATTAACTAACTCCTTTGAATTTCAATGCTGTCATCTGTTAAAAAAAAAAAGGATAGCAATGCTATTTGCCTCAGAGTTATAAAACTAAAACGAATAAGGATACACTACTTAGACCAGTGCCTGACATAAAAAAAAAAGTGATTGATACTTTATTGCTATTGTTATTTGACATACCTGATTGGGAAGAGCCATTGGGGAGAGAAAGGGGCATAAAGATCACTTTTCCAAAGAAACAATGACCTTTAGAATCACTTGTATTAAGATACATTTTAGCAAGTCTATTTTGTCAATTAAACTGTTGAATTAACAAATTTTATAATTAGTGCTTTGGGGGAAATCTCCAGTTAAATGGTTCCTATACTCTGGAGTTACTACTTAGTTGATGAAGCAAGGATCTTTAAAACTTTAATACTTGTAAACTTTTATAAGTCAGGTTATAGAGGTATAAATTCTAACTACAAGTAGGATATGAATCTGCAATGGTTTCCTGGAAGAGATGAGAGAAAGAGTAGATTGTTTTATAGTCAATATGGGAAAATAGAAAGCTGAATCTAAGGCAGAAGCTTCTGGTCCTTAAGGATGTGTGAACCTGCCCTCTAATTACAGAGGTGGACTAAATCTTCACTGCCAACCAAGAATCCCCTATTAGGTAGTTAAGAGCTTAGGTCTTGAGTCAGAGTGTCTGGGTTGGAATCCTGGGTCCATTACCTACTAGCAACATGACAATGACAGGTTTCTGTAATGTTCTCAAGTTTCTTCCAATATAAAGTAGAGAAGATAACATTAACTGCTTCATTTTTCTGTGAAGATTAAATGAGTTAATGTAAAAATACTTAAAATAGAGCCCAACTTACTTAGTGAGAGCTCAAAACCTCTTAATTAGTTTTTATCAGAGGTTTCCTGAAAAGGAAAACAGATTCCTAACCTCACAAGAGTCACAGGGATTTGACAGAGTGATTAGATCAGGGCAAATTCAATTGAACTCCCAAAGGTAGAAAAAAATAAAGCAAAGGTCACACCTGCTATAGAGGGTCAATAACCTCATCTATTGTACCAGCCAAATGCTCTTTACTTTCCACTTTGGCATCTTTCCTTTTTGTTGCACAGACATCTGCTTATGAAAATTACTATAGGAGGGGGCAGTACTTCTTTAATTTGAAGACTTTTTCCCCCAAGAGATAGGAAAACAAGGCAAAGACATCGCATGAAAAATAACTAACTTTAGTATTTCTCCATCTGTTTTCCACCATTTATTTACATACCTTATTTTATTCTACTTTCCAATAATTCTCTGTGTCTCTTTCCCAGGGTTGCCATTACAAATAATCTCAAACTGGGTGGTTTAAAACAAGAGAAATTTATAATGCCACAGTTCTGAAGGCTAGAAGCCCCAAATGAAGATGTTGACAAGACTGTGCTCTTCCTCCATGAAGACTCTATGGGGGATCTGTTGCCTAACAACGTGTGGTGTTGTCAGCAATCGATAGAGACCCATGGCTTGTAGACACATCACTCAAACATCTATCTGCCTTTGTCATTACAGGTAGTTCTCTCTAAATGTCTATGTCTCTATCTCTTCTGAACTTCTGATAAGGAGATAAGGACATCTCTCCACTTATGACAAGGGCACTTATTGGTTAAGGGCCCACATTACTCCAATATGACTTCATCTTAACTAATTACATCTTCAGTAGACCTATTTCCAAATAAGATCACATTCTGAGGTATTGGGTAGGACATGCACTTGGAAGTGCACTATTCAACCCAGTATACCCTCTGAAAATAATCATGCTAACGATGTGTTCATTTTCTGATAAGCAAAATATTTTCCTGTTTTAATTAAAATACAACTTTAGGAGTCTAGTCTCTCAATGACTCAATATAGACAGTCAAAGAAACATTATTCTATATTTAATTTAAGAAAAATTGTTAAATAAATAATTCTACTCACACTTAGAAAAAAACCAGACATGATATTTTAACTTAATTACAACTAGTAATTGCTTTTCTTATACACATACCAGCGTTAGAGGAATTAGTTTCTAAATTAATAAACATGAATTGACATTATGTTAGTCAATAAGAAATTCTACATATTCTCTCATATATTACAGTTAACTACATTAGAAAAGCAAGGCATATGAATTTGCATTTGATTATTGCAAAATTAACCAGTTTCTAGATTGTGTAACTTGAACCTTATTCAATAAACTGAGGAAATGTATCAAGTGCTTATTAAATTTGCTTCACAAAGTCTATTTTGTTTTCTGTCAACAACTTTGGAATTAATAGAATGGTACAATTCTGATATTAGGTTGAAAAAAAGGCAAACAAAAATAAAAGATTCAAGCATGTGCTGAATTATAAATAAAAAATCTGGGCAGACCTATAACTATAATAGTAAGGAGATTGAACTGGTAATCAAAACCTCTCAACAACAACAACAAAAGGCCTAGGACCAGATGACTTCTCTGAAAAATTCTATCAAACATTAAAAAAAGAATTAACACCAATCCTTCCCAAACTCTTACAAAAATTAAAGAGAGAACACTTTTAAACTCGTTTTATGAGACCAGCATTATCCTGACTCCAAAATCAGACAAAGAGTACATGAGAAAAAGCTACAAACCAATTTATCTTTTAAATACTGATTAAAAAATTCTCAATAAAATTGTAGCAAACTGAATTCAATAACACTTTAAAAGAATTATATACCACACCAACTGGGATTTGTTTCTGGGATGTAAGGATTGTTAAATATATAAAAATCAAATCAATATAATGTACTCCATTAATAGCATAAAGGGGGAAGATACACATGATCATCTCAATTTATACAGAAAAAATATTTGACAAAATTTAATACCAATTTCATCATAAAAACTCTCAACAAAGTAGGAACAGAAAGCACTTGTGCAAACATAATAAAGACCACGAATAAAACGTCCACAGGCAATATCTTACTCAATGGTGAAAAACTGAAAGCTTTCCCTCTAATATCAGAAAGAAGAAAAGGACATTCTGTCTTACAACATTTATTCAACATAGTGCTGGAAATCCTAGTCATAGAAAATAGGCAAGAAAAATAAATAAGAGATCTAAACTGGAATCAAAGAAGTAAAATACTATTTTACTTGATCTTATATCTAGAAAACCCTGAAAATTCCAGAAAAATAAACTGTTAGAATAAATGGATTTCAAAACTTTTCAGTATACAAAATCAACACACAAAAACCGGTCAAATTTTCATGCACTAAAAATGAACTAGCTGAAAAAGAAATTAAGAAAACAATCTCAGTTATGATAGCATGGAAAGCAATAAAATACTTAGGAATAACTTAGTTATTAGGAGGTGAAAGACTTTTACACTGAAAATCACAAAACACTGCTGAAAGTAATAAAAGAAGATACAAATAAATGGAAAGACATCTCATGCTCATGAATTGGAAGGTCTAATATGATTAAAATATCCATACCACCCAAAGAAATATACAGATTTGATGCAATTCTTATGAAAATTTCAGTGGCATATTTTGCAGGAATAAAAAAAAAAATCCTGAAATTCATATGGAATTTCAAAGGATCTCAAATAGCCAAAACAATCTGGAGAAAGAAAAACAAGATGGAGGCCTCATACTTTCTGATCTGATTTCAAAATATATTACAAAGTACAGTAATCAAGACAGTACAGTGCTATAATAAAGACATTTAGACCAATAGAGCAGAATACAAATTGTAGAAATTAACCCTCACAAGTACAGTCAACGGATCTTCAACATGGGTGCCAAAGCTACCAAATGGGGGAAGGATAGTCTCTTCAAAAAATGGCACCGGGGAAAGTGGATATCCATATGCCAAATGGTGAAGTTGGGTACTCATCTTACACCATATTCAAAAATTAACTCAAAATGGATTAAAGAGCTAAATATAACACCTGACAGTATAAAATGCCTCAATGAACACCCAGAGGAATATCTTCATGTCATTAGATATGGCAATGATTTTTGTTTTTTTCTTATTAACATGACACTGAAAGCACTGGCAACAAAGGAAGAACAGACAAATGAAACTACATTAAACTTAAGAAAAGTAGTAGTAGTAGTAGTAGTAGTAGTAGTAATAATAATAATAATAATAATAATAAGCCTTTCGTGCTACAAAGGAAACTATCAACAGAGTGAAAAGGTAATCTACAGAATAGGAAAAATATTACAAACCATATATCTAAGAAGGGGATAATATCCAGAATATATAAACAACTCCTGTAATTCAATGACTAAAAAAAAAATATTCCAATTAAAAATGGGCAAAGAACTTAAACAGATTGTCCCCAAAGAAGATATACAAATGGTCAACAAGCATATGAAAAGATGCTTAACAGCAATAATTAAGAGGGAAATGCAAGTCAAAACCATGATGAGCTATCACCTGACACCCATTAGATGGCCACTGTTGGAAGGAGAGCAGGATGGAAGAAATAAAGGAAGGAAGGAGAAAGGAAAGAAGGAAGGGAGGGAGGGAAGAAGAGAGGAAGGGAGGGAGGAAGGATGGAAGAAAAGAAGGAAGGAAAGAGTGTTGATGAGGGTGTGGAGTAATCAGGATCCTTCAGCAAATTGCAAAATAAATGATGCACCCCTATGGAAAACAATATAGAAGTGACTCGAAAATATTAGAGAGAATTACCATTTGAGTCAATATACATTTCACTTCTGGGTATACATCCAAACAAATTAAAAGCAGAATCTGGAAGAGACATTTGCAAATTCATGTTTATTGCAGCATTATTTACAATAGCCAAGAGATAGCAGCATCATAGATGCCCATGGATGATGGAATAAAGAAATTGTGACATAATATATAATGACATATTAAGTTTTAATAAAGGAAACCCTACCATTTTTGACAAGTAAGAAAATGGAGAAAATTTTGCTAAGTGAAATACGCCAGACACAGAACAAATATTATGTGATTCTACTTAAACAGGGCACCTAAAATAGTCAAATTCTTAGAACAAAAAGTAAAATGTGGTTGCCAGGGGTGGTAAAAAGGGAAGTTTTGTTCAATATGTATAGAGTTTCTGTTTCGCAGGATGAAAGATTTCTAGAAATCTGTTGCACAATAGGTGCATAGTTAATACTACAGCATGATACACTTAAAAATGGTTATAATGGTATATTTTCTGTTATATATTTTTTACCATAGTAAAAAAAAAAAGTGGTTCTAGTGCTGAGATATTGGGAAGATCTCTGAAACACTGAAACATAATATATAGATTATGTGTATATATCACTCATGAATTGTAATTTATATTATTAATATTCATTTGAATGGACACTTAAATACCTCTTACTTCCATTCACACCCTCACTGAATATTCACTGAGCACCTGCCATCACTGGACACAGAATTAGGTCCTGGATTCATAGTAAGAAACGCAAGAGACACACTCCTTGCCCCATGAAGCTTACATTCTAGCTTAATGTATGTTGAATTAATAAAAGTTTTAGTTTTAAAACACAACTTCCTATATACACATGATTTTAACATTGCTATTTAAAAAAAAAAGAAAAGAAAAAAAAGGTCATGGTTGAAAGGGCACAATTTTTTTGCTACACAGCCTTGGGTTCAATTCCCAGCTTTTCTGACCTTAGAGAAGTTATTTATCATCTGTGAGACTCAGTTCCTTACCACACCAGGCTGTTGTAAGGAATAAGTGCAATAAAGCTATAAATTTCCTGACCCTAAGTAGACTTTCATCAATTGTTACTTTCCTTTATACTTTCAACCTGAGTAATAATTGTTCAATGTTTTCAAGTGCTTGGTCATGTTTATACAATAATTTCTCACTAATCGTTCTTCAAATTGTAGATCTTAGTCAATAATATCACATATTTCTCTATCACATATATTTGTGCATTGCATTCCCTTTAAATGAGTCACCTGAGATAGCTATTGGTTTCAATCTTGCATCCATACAGATGAAAATGTCTACATCGAGAACTTCTTCATAACCTTTAATGCTACATTTAGTCAAAGTCTGTGAACATTTTAGAAAGCAATAGAGGCAAAGATATTGTTTGGTTCGGACATCAAAAGTGACTCATGGGAAACCATCAGCTCGGACTAATGATCTTAGTAATTTTTAAATAAACCATTCTCAGGTAATGCTAGATTAATGGAAGATGATTTCTAAAGTAACTGGCCTTCTTTGCAGTGTCATGATTTTACAAATTGATATGGCCTCTTTTGTGTCATTTTTCAAAACACACCACTTTCCTGTGATATCAGTGTGTCACAAAACTCTGGTATCTATCAAAATTCCAGTGTATGCCACATGCTACAGAATGCTTGAAGTGTTTCAAAATGAGATTTTGATGTCACTGTGAAACCACAGCAAAAAAGGTAAAACAGAAATTTATCTTAAACTCAAATTTCTGAGCTATAATTTTGACTAAATAATTACTAGCTAGGCTTAAGGAAGCGAAACATTCTGCCTCACGGGTGGTTCTTGCCACCAAATAAATACCCTAAAGTAGATATTTATAATGGAAATGGCTGCTCAGCCATAACTAGTGCACTGCTACGCCAGAGCACTCATACATCATTGGCAGGCCTTCCTTCACCAGCAATAGGCCTGTCTTCTGTGATGATCAACTCTCTCTATTGAAGTAGGTAATCAAATCATTCAAGCACTCTGAGACTTAAACATCCTGGAGAAGAAATGAAAAAGCTCACGTTCTTCGTAAATAAACAGAAGACAAATGCATCTCTCTAGCCTGTGAAGCAGAAACTCAGGCAGTCGATAACTGTTGGAAATGAAGCTTCGAAAGGAGAGGTTTTGAAGTGTTATCTTCTGGCAGAAATGTGTTTGAAATAACTTGTTTGATGGTTGTATTCAGTTTGGTCATTTAAGGGCAATTATGGATTGCTAGAGTTTCAGAGTCAGAAATAAATCTGTACTAACGAGTGGGGCATTTTTAATGTTTTATTTTTCATAACTTCCAATATCATTCCCTTTGGTGATAACATATATAACTGTTTCCCCAAATCAAATTTCAAAGTTGAAGATTTCTTTAAATAGTATTAATTCTGCCCTGAAGATAAGCTAAATCCCTTAACAACCCAATATAATATGACTCAGTAAAGCAAAATATAAATGTGCAGAAGTTAAAAAGTAAAAATTCTTCTAGTCTCACTCCTTCTCTTATAAACTTACCTGTAAATATTTTTAATTTATATTGATCTCCTTATCTACTTCTGTAAATCAATTATCTAACCACATTAACATATAGACGTAATCAAAACCTAAAATTAATTATACATTTCATGTGATTTATAGTTTTCTTTTGTTTTGTTTTTTACTTAAAATATGTATGTTGGATATATTCCTATGGTAGCCTACATTTCTAAACATTAATAGTTTAACCTCAATCTTTGTAAAGGCTTATAATACTTCATAATATTGATGTCCTATAGTTTATTTAAACATTCACCTATTGATTAATGTTTACATGATTTTAATATATCACACATTACATTACAAATATTGCTGCAAAAAGTGCCTTTCAGGAAAATCTTTGTTTACACATTTAATCTTTTCTACAGTATTCATTTTAAAAGTTATAGTTCTGGAGCATTTGTACATTTTAAATTTTGACAGATAGTTCTGATCATCATCAAGAATATTCTCAACTTACAAATCAGCCTATAATTTCCAGTATCATTTATAACCAGATCAAAAGTTTCAGAGACAATAGAAAATTAAAATTAAAATCCATGCTTGCTGTTGATTCTTTTAACCCTTCTCTATGATCTTCCCTGCCTTTTATAAGTATGGCCAAATTTTGACTGGGTAATTAGGTAATTAACAAATCAGAAATTTCTCATTGAAGAGGGAGATTTCGTTATCAACTTTTGCGATTCTTTACAGGAACTGAGAATCTGAGACAGAGGCAGTAAAAGTTGTCATTGCTTCTAAAATCTTGTTGCTTTGTTTAGCAAGATTTTAGCAAGCACTACAGTTGGAACTGGGTTACAGTGAAAAGAAAATAAATTATAACATTTCCTCCAGCAAAATTCACCCACAATAGTATGTCACTGATTCCTGGGTGGTTTAAACTGCTGTCGACTCTTAGCTGAATTTATCAAGAGTATTTCATAAGTCTACCTTTCTATGTCAGTTTTATACTTGGAAGATATCCACCATGTTGATTGCTTACACATGTTTGTATTTCATTATTTAAGCCACATGAAAAGCATTTAGGCTAATCTAGTTAAACCAGCATATGGTTCAAATTCTGTATGTGATTTTGTTTTGAAACTAGTAGTATTATATATAAGCACTATAATAGAATCCAGGAGATCTGAGTTTTGATTCTGCCTGTGCCATTCACTAACCACAGCTTTGAAATGAGTTGCTAAAATGTTCTCACTAAAGCCACCGGTTCCTTATCTAAATAGAATTGGTTGGATCAGGTGCTATTCTACGTCCTTCCAGCCCCCAAAAATTCTAAAGATTAGAGATATGATTTTTCCTTAATACAACAATAAACTCTTCAAAACAGGTCTGTATCAGACCTTAAAAAAATCAATAAACAGCTATTAGGAATCATTTGATTTCCTTAAACAATACAGCTCACCATAATAGTTAAGAGCATGAACTTTTGAGTCCCTGAGAACTAGTTTCAGTTCCCTGCTCTGCCACTTGGTAGTGTGCCCATTTACTAGTTAATTAACACTTAGCTCCTATCTGGGGAAAAAAAAAATCAGGATAATAATGATAATGCCTATAGTATAAAGATATTGGGTGTTTAAATGAGTGTGTTAGTGAAACACAACATTCAGTACATATCAGGTGCTCATTAATGTTAGAATTGTTACAATTAATCTGCAAGACATCAGGAAGGTGTTAGTCATTATCATTTCCTGCGTTAACTCAGTCTAATTTGCCAAATATAATAAGAATGACAATACCCTTGGATGCCCCACTTCCTTCAGCGAAGCAAGGTATTTGGTAAGCAAGTCACATTTAGAGCCCCGAATTTCCAAACCAAAGATCTCTTCTAAAAACAAAAACAAACAAACAAAAACCTACCACTGCAAACATCTGTCTGCTACATGCTTAGGTACATTATCTAGGAGGGAGGGCTGGACTTCACAAAATCCTGAAGAGCAATATTTCTAACTCAAGCCCATCTAAGTGAACTTGAATTTCCACCCAAGTCAAGAAAGGTAACTTCAATAAACCAAGAGTGTTAGTGCCTTACTCTTGAGTTAGTGACATTTACTCAAGATCATTTACTCAAAAGTGCTGGAAGCTGTAGCCCATAAGTGGCCTGAAACATTTCCTGAGATTTGTCAAGAAATGTTGGTTTGAAGTAAGAGTCAAGTGCAACTATGTGATATAACTAGAAAATACTGATGGTTGAGTTTTGTTTGTTTGTTTAAGTTTGAAGATATAAGCCTTAGTGATAGAAGGAATTTAACAACAATCAGAGCTTCAGTGCACGTTTTCACACACCCTGTCAGTATCAGAAAATGGCAGGCTAAATTCAATTCTGTCTTATTGTTTCTTATCAGGATTATATTTTCAGTGTATATGACCTATAGTCCTGAGACTCCCTGGGAAGGTAGTTTTGCCTCTAGAGAATCCTACTGAAATTTCTGATATGTATCAATACTGATATGTATCAAAGCTTCTTAAATCTCCTTACAAAATCTGAAAAAAAAAATCTAAATTAAAGATTTAGAAAAAATGTAAACGGAAAGAAAATACAATCAGGATGAAATAAGAAACAAGTATAATTTTCCTATAGGGCTTTTAAATGACTGAATTGGATAAACATGGTTTTAGCATAAATATATTTTCTTCTTGAAAGTTTGCTAGTATCTATTTTGTGTCCTGGATTCAGAAACTTCAATTAAAAAGTTGATTCTACTTCTTTCATGTTACTTAGTCTTTTATGTTACTGTCAACACTTGTAGTAAGACAAGGGTCCATTGGAGTATAAAATGGTAGGAAATTTTGGAAGGAAAGTTAAGGATCAAGCAAAAAGAATCTTAAAAATATTTACATAATTTTATCTAGGAAGTTAATTTTAGTAATTCATAATAAGGAAACAATAAAACACCTCCTTTAAAAAATTTATGCATAAACCTGTTTACCTTTTTATTATTTATAATAAAGAAATCCTGAATGATTTAAATTATCAATTTATCAGAAGGTCCGTCAATAAAAGCTATAAAATATAGCATTTTTTAGTTTATAAACTATAAAATACTTATCCATTCAATGAATTATTGTGAAATTATTACAAATTCATCATCTGATGTGGAAAATTAATAATACATGACTAGGAATTAAGTAAAAGGCAAGATACATAACACCATATGATTCCCTCTGTATGAAAAAGGAAATGCATGTTTGAATCCCTATTATTCCTTTTCTTCTGTGAGATTATTACACATAATTTTACTTAGATTAATAAAATACTTCTATGTATTTTCATAAATTTCTATACCTATAAGTTCTATAATTAGAAAACTTTTCTGAAAGTTTACAAAGATCAAAATTTTCTTAAAGCAAAACAAACAAAACTTTTAAATGTTCCCTTATACTACGCAAAACAAAGCTAAGTGTGGGACATTATATTCCCTAATTAAAATTCAGACTTCCCCAATTCACTTGAAATCTAGCATTGCTTTGTCCTCCCCTCCTTCTCCCAGCACACATTCATGTCCCACACCTGCCATTCTTGGCATGTGACTCATCCTAGGTACCCAGCATGATGGTATGTGTGGTTCCTTTTATTGCCTGTTTTGTCGTTTCTAATATTTTATTCCTCTATTTCCCTTGACATTTTCTAGGCTTTTTGCCTAAAATTCCTTCATGTATTCTCAAGAGAATGTTTATTTTTATTTGAGTCAGTAAGCCTAGGACAGACTTTACCTCCTTCCATAGCCCAGTTGAAAGCAAACAATGCCTGCCACAGTAGAGTGATCAGCTAGGACCCTGGTCTAAAATCTCCACCAGGTCAATACCCAGAGTTTACTCCTACAAGCCTGCCTGTAAAACTGGGAGCCCAGTGAAAGAATAAAAAGTTGACCCAAACACCAATGTCTAAATATTTAAACGTTATATATTAAATCAGTTGAATAGACTTTATAACATGGAAAGTCATGGTTCAAATTCTGAACTCTTGGACTCCTCAGGGAGTGTAACTGTGACAGTACTGGGAGAGGTGGCACCCAGTTCTCCAGTTCTGTCTGACACAACTAAAATGCTACTGCCTCTCACCCTCTCACCCCCAAATGCTTCCAGCAGGCCACTCAATGGACTTAGGGGCATTTTCACACATGCAATACAATCTGCCCTGCAAAACAGGACCTCACAGACTTGGAAGTATATATGGAGCCATATGGTATGAAATACCAGACCTGAGGTGTCAGAGCCCAGGGTAGAAAGGTGGACAGGCTCACTGAGTGCCACAGCTGTGTGGTCTCTGGGCTCCTTGCCTGTGGTGGGAAACAACCAAAGAATAACCAAACGAGGGCCAAAGTCAAGTCTCAAAGTGCAGGGGCTCCTTTTATAGGTGGTACAAAGTCTGTGCTCTATTTATTTATTTTTTTAAATGCAAGAAAAATGTCCAGAGCTGAAATACATTTCCTAATCAATATAGAAATTAGGGAGTTACTTTTTCTTATTGAATTACCTGAGAAGTCTCTATTATTACCTCTGAAGGTTTCTCTAGGTTCTGATGACCCCACCACTGATCTGTGCTTATTCCTATCTTATTCTCATTCCCTGAATATGCTTTATGTTTACAGCTTTGTGATCAAAGTTAGTAAGTGTAAATGGGTATGTAAGGGGGTCTGTCCCATAGTTAAGATTCAAAGAATCATCCTTTTAACACACAGGGAGGACAGGTTCTTGAAAAGGCGCCCTAACATTTACAAACCACAATTTAGTATTTATTAATAGCCAGAAAACGGATTCTGTACAGTACAAGTGTCAAACCATTATCAATTGTATATTCATGATGCTTTTCAAGAAAGCTTATACACTCATATAAGTTGGTGATGTAGTTAACAAGAAGAAAATATTTTAAATAAAATTTGAAGGGAAATTACAATTCTGTTTGATGTTTAAACACTTCTATTTCGTCTTAGGGGGAAAATGATTATAATATGCAAGAGCCAGGATTTTGGTCTAGAATGCCATATGCTGAAAAATATGATTCCAAGGTATTGCTGTCATTTTGTAAGCAACAGCCATTTTATTTGTTTATATTTAAACCTCCCAGTAGACTCATTTGTTAAAAAACTTTTGTAGAAGCTTTTTGTAAAGAACTAGAATAACAAGGAACATACATTTATCCCAACGAATTAGAAGAACAAAGGTCTAGGAAGAAGTTTAAAAAAATCAAGGCAGCTTGCATTTATATATTCATTGTAAATATATTTTGTGTATGTGCATGTTAAGACAAGCCTAGTACTTTCGGATTTTGCATTTCTAATTAGTTATAGGAATATGTATGTATGTATGTATGTATGCATATATGCATTTATGCATATTTTACTTCCTGAACCATGAGGTGGTCTGATAAGCTTCCATATGGTCTGATAAACTTTTTTCTAACACATGGACTGAAACAAAGAAAACAACAGCAAAAATAGTTCTGGTCTGGCTACAGTCAATTCTTAATGGATCACAGGGTGTTCTATTTGGTTGTGGGCAATAGTTTTTTTTTTGTAGGGTTTTTAGCCCACTGATATTCCCATTCTGCATGCTTCTAGTGTCAGGCAAGGTTCTTGTTTGCAAGAAACAGAAAATTAACAGTCTATGTTAGGAAAGAGAAGAGCTTGTTAAATATGAACAGCTCATGTGCTCCAACAGATGATTGGACAATCTACTTGGAAAATGAGCAGGAACTAAGGTAGTTGGAAGGCAGACCCAAGGCACGGGAAGTATGATGACAGCTTCATAACAAGAACATTGTAACCGTGATTCAACAATGCAAGCCACCTCCACACACTCCCACAGTCTCAGGCATCAAATCCTCAGTCTTTGTGCCACTCATTCAAGAACAAAGTCTCAGAATTTTGCCCATGTGCTGCTAGAAGGCAGACAATAGGGGTATCTTCCCCCTTCATTTCCTGAGGAGGGGGTTATATTGCTATGTCCCTTCAGGATTACATATAATGAAATGTCCTCCATATATGATGGACAGTTAAATGTTGGACAGCCAGCCCCAAAGGACAAATATTTACTATCTGTTTGCTCTCATAACTTGTTTTAGGACTAACAATCCCATATATACCTCCCTTTCCCTACACTTTTCCTTCAAGCCCAGATTTATGGGTTCAGCTCCCTGCAAGACATTTCCAGCTAGTTTGTCAGTCATTCAACAAAGATTTCTGAGGAGCTGATCCTTCATTCCCAACATCTTCATAACTCAGCTCATCATTTTTGTTCTCGTGCTGTTTCTTCATTTCCTGTCCTTTATTTCTTGGGCTATGGTAACACATCCATTTAAGATTCATCCTGGAGTTTCCCTCCTTCTCTCCTGTAGTTCATTACCAATTGTTCTAATTTTACCTTCTTAATAGTTCAGAAACATGCACCTAACTCTTTATTTCTGCTACCATTATTACTTATTACCCAATTATGTCACAGAGCTATAGTGCAACTCAGCAAATCCTGTCCAAATGAATTGAAATATATTTGACTTAAATTTCTGCATTTTGGGTTCTATTCTATACATTAGTAAATCTAGTAGAATATACTACTCAAAGGAAATGAATTTTATATTATGCTTGTTAAACAGTTAAATTAAAATTTAGTCAAAAAGTGAAAACTATTTGACAATTGAACACTACCAACAGTCCCAAATTTTACTTTGTGTCCATTTCCTTCCTGTTTCTATTTAAATGGGTGGTTGTGAGGATTAACACATTGAGGGCAGGGCATTTAAATTGTTTAAATGCATGTTCCCGGGGTTTAAACTGTTGAAATCAAGTTTCATACTGTGTTTCTTTAAAAATTTATAACCGATTCCCTAACTATTTTTGTGAACTGAAAATTTCAGGAAATACTCGCCAAAGATCCCAGTAGTGCTTGAGAGTGTGACACCGCTGGAAACATTCCCCCTTGTGGAGTGGCACTAAGCAGAACTTGCAGATGTACCGAGTTTAACTTCTTTTTTTGTGGGCAGCACAAACATGGCACCTCCTAGCAGGTTATTTTCTTTTACCCCATTCACTTCCAACAATTTTCTCTAGCACATGTTTGCGCATATCACCCGAAAGTCTCCCAGGGGGGTCCTCATGAGGCACACGAGGGGTTTGGGTTGATGTTCCTGGGCGGGCTGCGTCTGTGTCTGTGTCTGAGTCTGTCTCCACCTTATCTGTAGTCCAGTCTTTTGCCACTTGTAGCAGAAATTCTTCATATCTCATTTTTTTATGTAGGGTTTAGTTTTTAATAGATTTGAAATGCACACAATTTATAAGCGAAAATGCAACTTTCTTTGGCCACTTCACTGTTTTTCTCAAGAGAGAATAATAAGACAAGTACTGATCTGCCCTATCAACACCCTTCATGAACATATTATACTGAAAAATACAAATAGGCTTTTTCTTTCTTTTTTTTTTTTTAAAGATTTTTTATTGGGGAATTGGGGGGATGGGAACAGTGCTGGGGAACTGGGGGAAGTGGAACAGACAAGTTGCTGTCCTTTTGTT
Source organism: Hipposideros armiger (assembly GCF_001890085.2). NCBI lineage: Eukaryota > Metazoa > Chordata > Mammalia > Chiroptera > Hipposideridae > Hipposideros > Hipposideros armiger. The sequence goes on along the minus strand of NW_017732679.1, from coordinate 114,156 downwards.
CTTCAGTCTAGTTGTGGAGGACGTTGCTTCACTGGCGCAAGTTGGCACCATCATTGCGCTCTTCCCGGGTGAGGCAGATCAGTTGCCGGCTTCTGGATGGCCGCTCACTGCGGCTGCTGGCTGCTCACGCTGGCTGCTGGCTGCACACGGCAGCCCATGGCAACCCAATAGGCTTTTTCTTTACTCCTTCATTTCTCCATGGAACATCAACTATTGTTGAATCGTGAATTGTGGAAATCATGTTGACAACACAAGTATCCCTCCAGGATTGAAGAAGAATTTCACCCTTTCTCCTGAATGTGGTTTTGCCACGTTTCAGAGATTGTGATTCATTTTTCATTTCTGGAGGAAGACCCCTGTTCACTCTGATTGTTGCACATACTCTACCTTGTCTTGAAAGGAGAGTTTCAGCAATTGTCACCTGATTGTAATAGTTGTCTTGGTAGACATGGTAATTTTGATCAAAATAAGGTTCCAAAAGTGTGAAAATAGTTTCCTGTAATCTTTTTTTCCTTCTCCAGCATAAATTTCTAAATTCAAGATATAGCGTGAGGTGCTCTCAGTGACCATATGAATAAGTAAGCCATACTTTATAAGTTTCCCCAGGTTATATGTTCGTATACGAAGCCTATCCCTCCAAGGACTCATTGCTTCATCTAAAGAAAGTTGTTGATTTGGCTTATAAATAGTCTGAAATCTCTCAAGGAAAAAATCCAGTAACGGTTGAATTTTGATAAGCCTATTAGTTGATTGTTGCAAAAGTTCATTGTTGTTGAAATGTAAACACCACCAAATTTGTTCAAATCTATTATGGCTCATAAGTTTCCTGAAAACAGGAGTATCTAAAAATGGATCCGTAGACCAATAATCCTTTAGCTTATCTTTCCCGACTTGCCCCATTAGGATAATTATTGAAAACAATTTTTTTCATTTCTGCTATAGTGACACCTGACCATTTCAACCCCTTAAAACCAGTAACACACTTTTCCTGATTTTGTAAGTTATACAGATTTGTTTCCTCACACAACATATCAAAGAACCTGTCTCCAAGAAAGAGTCGTATTACTTGTGATACTTTCGTCGGGTCAGAGGGAATTTGTTTCACCCCTGGGTTTCCGGTAAATGGCCATAAATTTGGTGTTTTATGTGTTTTTACCCATGTGGAAACCACCAAATCTAGTGTGTCAGTGTCATTGTCACTTTCGTTTGAGCTTTGTTCACTATCACTGTAACTTGGGTAAAGGATGCACACTTTTGTTTTGCCTATTTCTAATAATAGAAGAGTCACTGTCATTTTTACTGTCACTATCAGCGTTGTCAACATCAGATAATGTGTCCGCCAACAATTCCGCTGAAATTTCATCTTCTGTAAGATATTTTTTCCTGTAAGAACTACATCTTGGGCAGGCCGATTGGCGTGTTGGTTAAGAGCTGGCTTGGGACACCAGAGGGCCCCGGTTCGGATCCCACATATGAGGGCCAGTGATACTGCCCTCCACAGCTAAGATGCTGAACAACAGCTCAACCTGGAGCTGGGCTGCCATGAGTTGCCCCGATGGCGTAGGCTGCAGCCTCTGCTGCAGTGGGTTGCCATGGGCTACTGTGTGTGGCCAGTAGCCAGCGTGAGTGGCCAGCAGCTGCTGTGAGCGGCTGTCCAGAAGCCGGCGACTGATCTGCCTCGCCTGGGAAGAGCACAATGATGGTGCCAGCTTGGGCCAGTGAAGCAACATCCTCCACAACTAGACTGAAGAACAAAAGGACAGCAACTTGTCTGTTCCCCTTCCCCCAATTCCCCAGCACTGTTCCCATCCCCCAATTCCCCAATAAAAAAAAATTAAAAAGAACCACATCTTTCCATCATCGGTGTAAAGTGATTAAAATCTGAATGCTGACTAAATGCAGAGCAGAGGAACACAGGAAAATACAGAGCTGTTTGTTTCCTACATTTATCACAGATCATTAGCTCAGAGTGAGGTCACGTTTCTATAAACATTCGTCAACAGGACCATTCGGATAAGGCTCCATGTATTGCGTAGTTAAGTGTATAGTGCATGGAAACCAAGCGCATGTTAAAAACGCAGATTTGTGTCATTCACCTTGCACAGCTGTAATGTATAGACGCAAATCTATGTCACAGGTCCATAATGTGTTAAGAAAATAATCATGTAAAACTTAATGTTAATACAACATATATGCATTACATATGTTAGAGACGGTTATGTTTTCATAATATTATTTACATTTTCATTCCCAGTATCAGAGTAAGAGTTAAGAGCAGATCGGTCTGATTCTGTACTTATCCCAACATCTGGAACAAAATAAGAGCTTAAATTGTATTTGAACAACGAGAACAAACAGAATTCTGGCCAGTGGGCTCATTGCTTTAAATCAAGCCAGAATAACCTGCCATTAGATGTGATTCTCAGCTTAACTGTGAACTACATTGCTGACATAAGGGGAAATCTGAGGTTTTAGGCTTTCTTTAATTTGTGAGACACGTCTTCTAATTTCCTGTTGCATGTTTCCTTCTTAGAAGTCTTCTGCCCTTTCATCATCTCAGGCATAACCAGTAAATGAATCACCTTCATGACCCTAATTTTCAAATTAACAGGTGTTAGATTTCTCCAGTTGAAGCCCTCAATATTGTTGTGAAACCCTCCCAGGAGATACTCAGGTTATGTCTTCCATAGCATAGCCCTAAAATCATACTGCATTTTATTTAAACTTGTGTTTCTTTATACACAGGATATTATGCTGAAATTATTCAGAAAAATCTCTAGCCCGAGTGTATAAAATATAAGCAGAAGGATAAAATGTACCACAATGTGCTTCACAGACCTCTTATAAAGAAATGAACAAAAAATATATACTTCTTCCTTACTATATAAATTGATATTATGCTTTAGCTCTAGCCGATTACACAGAATCTGTCTATTAAATGTTAAGTCTCCACATCCTAAAAGATATATCTGTCTATCAGAGGATAAGGCTACACTAATCCCCCCTATGGAATTGAAAATGAAATTGAAAGGGTGCCCTGGGGAAATTTGCCCTATTGGTTTAGAGCGTAGATCTCATAAAGCCCTTCTGCTGCCAAGTAGGATTGGTTATTTTTCAAATGTGGAAGATAGGATACACAGAAATGATCCTTTCCCTCCCTTTACCACAAGGATCTATGATATTTATAAGATTATATTTTTCAGTGTCTAAAAGTTTACTGTTCCCATAAACTCTACATCTTTTGTCTTGTTAATAAGAGCTTAAAACTTATTTTTTGAAACATATTCACATCAGTTTTAAAAAGTCCTAGAGAGTTATCTAGGGAGAATCGCTTTACAATAAATTATTGGCCTTTTGAGCTTCCTTTGCTTATTATTCTGCTCCAAACCCTGTGGAGTGTACTTTTTCTCCTAATAATGCCACCTCGGGCCTTGGGCCGTTTTTCTGTGTGGTTGGCCCGCTCCTAATTCTTTGGAGTGTACTATCTCTTCTAATAAACTACTTTTTCACTAAAAAAATAAATAAATAAAGTAATAAATAAATAAATAGATTTATGTGTTTAATCTGTTCAGTAACAAAGAAAAACATAAGGGCATGTTATGAAAAATTTGGAGAGTTACACTATATTAAAAGACAAGTAATGATATATTTCTATATTTTTTCTGAAATTATACCTACTGATTTGGTAAAGCCAAATTAGCTATTTTATTTCATTGATACACTGCTTATTTCTTCTATTTTCTACTCTTGATCATGCTATTGCACCATAAACTTTACATACTGATTATCGTGGTTAATTTTATTTGAGATTTGATTAGTTGACATACTGCAATTAGTACCCCAAAACCTAATCAAATGAAAAGTGTGTTTAAAGTGTGAATATTTTATTTCTCATGTGTGGCTTTTTCTTTTAATTGATATTATCTCATTTCCTTGAATAAAATACAAATTAGTTTCTTGAAAAATACCCGAGGTGTATAGTTTAGAAAAGATCAATGACTGTACCAGTGTTTGTCCTTCATTTCAATCCTGAATTGTAAGTGGTTCCAAGAAGCTTTCAATCATTTTTCCCTCTAAGCAATTCAGCTTTTTGGTTACCAAATAGGACTTGCTGGGATAAGAGATATGCCTATTAACGGCATTATAAAACATCTCATAGATACCATTTGAACTTTATACAATGGGGGAAAATACACAAAGATTTTAAACTTGTAGTAAGTGTGATTATGTACTAAGGACTATCAGCTGGGTTGAGGTCATTAGAAGCCACTCCTGGTACTTTTATAACAGGAGTTATCTTATTGGGCTAGAAATTAGTAAATTGATGTGAAATGACAAGTAATTAGCTCCAGCAATTTTCACAGACCCTCTGCAAATTAAAAAGAAAAAAAATAGCAGCTGTTGATTAATAGAAAGAAATACGGTAACTGCTAAAAAATAATAATAAATAAATTTTAAAAATTAAATGCCATAAATAGAAAGAATGCTATAAGATTCCCTGGGTAGAGACACCTTTAAGGGCGTTTAAATATAGAATTAGATCAGTAAATGAAAAATCTAAATGGTGACCAATCCCTGGCCTCACAGTACATTAGTTGGCTTTGTTATCATTGGCTAAACATAGCTGCTCATTTCCTGGCCCAACTTCTTGTTCACCTAGGTCTGGAATCGCTGATGAGAATGGTTAAGATCAACTTGAGATGCTAAGAAAAAATGAGGTAAACACTTCATAGGTCAATTGTCTTTGATTTTTCTATTTACCTTCCAAACAATACCCCAGTTCTTTGAATTAACCATATCTAACATTGCTATTTCAGTGTTTATTTACCATAATGGATTACAGCGAAGCTCAACCACATGTTTCAATTGCTTATATAATGGCAGTGATAATATTTAGAGCCATCTTTCAGATAAACTGGAAAACCTGACCTAATTTAATATTTCCATGGTAATTAGCAATAAGATGATTATTAACAATGTCATAAGACCCAAAATACAACATTTCTCAAAGTTAACAGCAATGTTAACATCAAAGTTAACATATTTTTCACATAATCCTGCCTTTTATTTATCTACCATATTTAATCCAAATATATCCTCTATTAGAAACAGAAACATATAGAAGTCTTAAATGACTTCTGGGGTGCCAAATTTATTAATTTCGGAAGCTCAAAACTGGAGTTCCGAACTCCATTGTTTACCATAATATTAAGGTCACTAGACTTTAATCAAATGACCTTCTATAAACTCTACTTCTTTAATACTTCAAATCATGACGTTATCAGAAATAAAAAAACAACAAAAACATCCTCACAGCATATTTATATTTTTTGTGTCTATATATTTTGTGTCTAAGGTCAATCACACTTTAAGAAATATGTGCAATCAGATGCTTCTTGGGGGAGGTCAGGATAAAGGTTTTGAAGGCATAGAAATCTATACAGTTCATAGAAAAATACTAAAACAATTTAAAATTATTGAGGACATTTGTCTTATTAGTTAGATATCCTGTAAGAGGTCAGACTTAACACTATTTACATGAGCACTTGGAAGTTATGGGTAGGAAATTCAGATTTCAGTACAAGGAAACCCTATCTAAGGGATCAGAGCTGCCTCAAGACTGAAAATAACTGGTTAGTGAGGCTGAGGATTCCCTGTTACTAGAGATGCTCAAGCAGTTTTAGAAGAAAATTGAATTAGCACAATGAATAGACCAATTAACACCTTCTCTTTCTGTATTTCTGATGCACACATTATAGAGTTTTAATCCTCTTAATAAATTTAAAAGCTTATCTTACACACACTTACACACACACACGCACACACACACACACACACACACAAATTCATTCTAAGGCAAGTTCAGGTAAGCTGATTTTCCAATAGAATACTTGAAAAAGGCTTTCCTAGTATTTCAAATGCTTTTATATTATGAGAGAGAAACCAGTGATTATTCTACTATAATTTGTAGTTTTCTGAAGGTTGCTAAAAATTTGTCAAATCTCTTGAGACTGTGAAGAATGAATCTCTATGAAGCATTCTCGTATCCAAATGAGAAGCTGTAATTTTCAATTTGTTCTCAGTTTTCCCCCGTGTACGTGCCAAATATGCATCAGCAATATATGAGTATTAAGTCTCAAAACATACAGCTAATTGTGAAAAGCTTGATGTAGTGTAAGCCCTGAAAGTTGTTTTTTCTTTCACATAATGCAGTGCCTGACTTAATTTTGATTGCTAAGGCATTCACTTCAAAGAGGCATCCACTTCAAAGACAGCTATCAGGAATAAACACATTGCCAGCCACAGCCACTTGACTAGATAAAGACTGCATGCCCCCACCCCTGCCCAATGAGGGCTTCTTTGCTTGAGAGATCTCTGCTGATTTCCATAACGGACCATTTGGACTGCTTGTTTGTTGGTTTGTTTTTTTCTCTTCCAAAACTTTAAATTCCTACTCTTACGTTTTAAATTCAGCAATAAAGAGTGATTCCACAAAACCCAAGGCTCCCACCCTCAACCCCCCAAAAAGCAGAACCCCAGGTCGACATGTTCTCTCTTTCTTTCTTTACAGAGTCCCTGCTGTGTGATCCCAGGTGTTCCGGGTGCTTTCCAGTATCTGAGAATAATAAACTTTTTTTATCCAAAGTTTCCTGATGGTTATTGCTGAGGGCATTTTGCAACGACAATAACCACAAAAGCCAGTATAGCTACAACATTGGTTACCCATATGCTCAGACCAGCACAAAACACTTGACATAGCTCTACATATTACAAAACTAGTCTCAGCTCCACAGGGATATGCCACAGCACAATCAGTTAGCAACTGAATTTACTTGGTATTTGTTGACTTACTTCAGAACAAATCTCCCCGTGTCTGAATAAAAAAAGCAAGCCACCAGAGTTGGCAACACTCAAGAGCATCTAATTTCAGGAATAAGTTGTACCACCTGAGGATATAGTCCCCATTTTGTATTTGTCAATTCATCAATAAGGTCATCTACTCCTGGGTAATTACAATGACTTTTTATTTTAGGTAGCATACCATTTTGATAGAACATAATTTAGATTTCCATTTTCTGGTTCCGCATTTAAGGAGCTTGAATGTTGCCACTCCATCAGAAACAACAAGTAAAAAGCCAAACAGACTAAAAATCAACTCTTCTTGGATCCATCAGGGTGGGTAGGACACAGGGCAATCCACTGCCCCAAGAGGAAGAGGCAGACAGGAGAACACAGGGACTTGTGACTTACCAGAGTAGAGACTCCAGCAGGAACTACTGCAGGAACCAACGTTGTGCTGGAAAACTTGAACTGCAACTGACGACTGGCTGGAGACTGTGTGGACAAGTCTTGAGAGTTAAAAACTCCAGGGGGAGTAATAGGGAGGCCCCCACATTATGGTGATAGATACCTTTAGGAGCTCAACCAAGTGCCCACAGTGAATACTGAAAGAAAATCCCTGTGTGCTTCCAGCAGGGAGAGGGGAAAAAGGAACCGTCTTGAAATATGAGAGAGTAGGTTGCTCTTTTAAGGAAGGCCTGCCCTCAGGGGAAACAATTAACCAGATCCTAAACTTCTGGAGCATTATCAGATCTTAATTGACTTGGGGAAGGGTATTTCCAAGCTTCATCTGGCTCTAGGCTTCCCATGGGAGAAAAGAAATACCCAAACCCAGGCAACTTTAGCCATCTGGTGCCATCTAAGGAGAAGAGAAACACTGAGAAACTATTTTGAAATTTATAGTCCAAAAACATAGACTCACTAAAAGACTGGGACCTAATAACAGGAGTATAAACACTTCACCTCCCCCAATACTTCACCAACAGGTGAATAATTATAATTATAATTAAGAGGCCTATTTACAACAGGTGTTTTTACTTACGTAGTACATCCTGTCCAGCTACCAAGAAAATATTGTGAGGCATACCAAAAGGCAAAAAACACAGTTGGAAGAGAAAGCATCAGAACCAGATATGGCAGAGATAATGGAATTATCAGACTGGGAATTTATAACAATTATGATGAATATGCTAAAGGTTCTAAGTCTAATGGATAAAGCACACAGCATGAAAGGACAGAGGGGCAACATAAGCAGAGAGATAGAAATCCTTAGGAAAAAAAACAAAAAAAAATGCTAAAGATCAAAACACGGTAACAGAGATGAGGAATACCTTTGAAGTACTTATTAGTAGACAGGACACAGCTGAGGAAAGGCTCGCAGGGCTAGAGGATATATGAATAGTATCCTCAAAAGCTGAAAAGCAAAGAGGACAAAGATTATATATATCTCCAAAGACTATGAAACAATTACAAAAGTTGTAACATATATGTAATGCGATAGTTAGAAGGAGAATCAAGGGAGAAAGAAACAGATGACATTTTTGAAACAATGACTGAGAATTTCCCAAAAATTAATTTTAGACACAAAACCATAGATCCAGGAAGCTCAGAGGACACCAAGCAGGATAATGCCCCCCACCCCTGCAAAAATGATGTAGACATATCATTTTCAAACTAAAGAAAATCAAAGATAAAGACAAAATCTTGAAAGAAGCCAGAGGAACAAACACCTTACCAATAGAACAAAGATAACAATTACATATAACATCTCAGAAGACATTCAAGCAAGAAGAGAGTGGAGTGAAATATTTATAGTATTGAGAGAAAAATGCCCATCCAGCAAAATTCTGTACCTAGAGAAATTATCCTTCCAAAGAAAAATAGAAATGAAGATTTTCTCAAGCAAACAAAAATTGAGGGAATTTCTTGCCCATAGACCTGGCTTGCAAGAAATGTTAAAAGTTCTCTAGAGAGTGGGGAAATAATATAGGTAAAAAATTTGGATTTACATAAAGAAAGAAGAGTATAAAAGAAAGAACAAGTGAAGGCAAAATAAAAACATTTGTTTTCTTTATTGTTAATTGATCTATCAGATAGCAGTTTGTTCAAAATAATTATACCAAAATGTATTCGATTATATACACATATATATCATGTATGTATATTTGCTTATGTATTCTTGTATATAAGTAAAATGAATTAAAAAATTAGGATTATTTTATCATAAGGTACTAACACCACCCATAGAATGGTGTACAAAATAAATAATAAATAACCAATACGCTAAGAGGGGAAGAAAATAGAGTCATATAAAATGCTCAATCAAAACCACAAAAGGAAGAGAGTGAAAGTCAGAAATAGGAACAATAAACAAGGGCAACAGATAGAAAATAGCAGCCAGTATGGTAAATATTAATGCAACTATATCAATAATCACTTTGAATTGAGGAAACATGGATGAGAAAAGAGATAAAGAAAGGAAACTTAGCCTGAAATACACCAGTGATCACTTGTTCCTGCCTGGCATGCTGGCCCAAAGCTGACCCTGAAAATATCAATGCCCCAACAATATCTGAAAGGAAAATGAAAGAAAAAATGGGGCAGAAGTCAGAAGCAGCTGATAGAGGAAAGCAGTAAACGTCACAGGGAGATTGCATTAAGCCATGGTATAAAAGAGTTATCGCAAGCTAAATACTCGGTTACATCACAGTGATGATACACTGCCTAATGAAGTGATGAAGAGCAAAAGTATCCTTATAAACATGGTTTAGAAGCCATCCTGGGACTATGTTTCTGTGCATGCTGTAAGAACGTTAACTAGATGAAAGAAAAGATTAAGACATTTCCCTAGTTTATTAACTATTCCAATATGAGACTTGATCATTTCAATTGGCTGTTATAATCCAGACCAGCAGAAACAGATTAGAGCTCACACGTCGCCACTGACTCCTCTGTTCTGTTTGATCTAATAGCTTCATTCTGTCTCCTACTTATATCTTGAGAAATTTAGAGGCACTAAAATGTTACCTACAATACAGGATAAATTAAAAAAAACAAAAAAACCAAATGCATAGTTCATTCTTGGTTTACATAAAAATGCTTTTACTGTGTGTCTGAGAAAGGGAATGCAATTTTCATTAATTTCATGTGGCTGTTTAAAACTCTGTGAGGTGTATCATTTTTAAAGTGATAAAGAGTTAAAAAAAAACCCACCCTAGTTTCAGGGGCTTTATATCTCTCAATAGAACCCAACCATAATTTTGGTCCAAGGGATAAATGCCTGATAAGACAAAGTACGTACTGGGTTTCATCTGGACCCAAATGGAATATTATCTTTTTAAGGAAGATTTCTGCTGTCTCCCAAGCAGTCCTTTCATTTTGATCCCACAGTACTTATAAAAACCTTTATTGCAATAGCTAATGTGTAGTGTTATGACTGTTATGAGAGTCTTTCAAAATGATTTAATGGTTGGAATTTCTGATTAAATTGAAATGTTACTTCCTCTTGATTGGCTTCATTTATTAAAATGTCCTTAAAAGAAATATTCCTTGGAGAGGCTCATTAAGTTGTAACTTTAAGCAAATTGATTGTACATACTTAATCATTTAGTATCTGGGGTAACAATATCAAAATCATTTTGCAAACACATATGATCCTTTTAACTTTCACTCAGAAATAAAAATATGGCTGTGAACTGAGAAAAATATGGCAGTGAACTGAGAAAAATATACAAACACACACAAACATAAAAGACCATATGTGTATGTATGATACACACACATATACAGAAAGGCATGCAAATACAAAACTTCAACTTATGCACAAACTTTGAGCAATGTTAAGCCTACTAATATTCTTAGATTTTTCTGCCATTTGCTTGATAGGTAGGAATCATCACCTTTTTTCCACCAAGTTTCTTTACCTCCTTGATAACAAAGTTGATTCAGCTTCTGCTTGATGAGTCTTCAGGTTTTGTTATGTGGCGTTAAGAGCAAGGGATAAAGGGTGTTTTAGGTAAGGCTGTGAAATCAGTTTTATAAGGTGTATTGTAAAGAGAGAACCAAAAGTAGCAATGGCATATAAGAGAAGCTTGATTAAAAAACAAAAAGATAATTTCAAGAAGGATGCAATAAATGTACTATAAACATTTTGCAGAGTGTTGAAGTATGACAGTTAAGTTTAGAAAATATTTTATTGCTGAATTTGGTTTCTTTAACTACACTATCGCTGTAATTCTGGGCCATGCAAGGCTTCTATTGTTTTTTATAGTTTAATTTATTGCTTCTATTATGTTTATATATTTGCATTCATTAGTATGTTAATACGTCAATATGTATATTTATAAATTCATAATTTCATACACTTACATATGTGTGTATAAATATGTATCATCACGTGCTGTATGTCATTGTTTAAATGGCAATTACAGCTGTTTAAATTTATTTTAATGTATCTGAAATCAGGATTCATTTTTAAATCAATGGTGTTAGCATTTTGTCTAATTGGCAGAATTTTTTCTTAGTTGTCCATAAAATACTGTTCTATCATTTTACATATATTACCCTAGACTTGATTAATACACATTTTATTTATTTTTAATATGTAGAAAGTTATTTTATTGAATTGACCAATTAAATTAATTTGAAGATTTTTTTTTCCAATTGTTTAAGTTGGCTTCCAAAAGATCAGTTAAATAATAGTCAACAGGGCCGGCCGCGTGGCACGTTGGTTAAGAACTGGTTTGGGAAGCCAGAGGGCCCCGGTTGGGATCCCAGATATGAGGGCCAGTGACACTGCGCCCTCTGCAGCTAAGATGGTGGACAGCAGCTCGACCTGGGGCTGGGCTGCCATGGGTCGCCGGCCACGGCGTAGGCTGCGGTCCCCTGCTGCAGTGGGGTGCCATAAAGCTACAGTGAATGGCACGCAGCCAGCATAAGCAGCCATCCAGAGGCCGGCGGCTGATCTGCCTCACCCGGGAAGAGC